>NC_065446.1:6344427-6647219 GCF_917563875.1 Diabrotica virgifera virgifera | reverse complement strand
ACAAGAATATCTTTATAATTTTTTTCAATAATCAACAAAGAATACACAATAAAAAAACTCGAATCAATAGAAACCACGAAAAACTCAGCATTTTTGTATTACAGTACATATAAGTACAGTAAATCTAATAATGGTGGCGTACAGAAACATAGTACTTACTCCAGATCAAACTTAACCAATACCTAGAAGAATGTTGTCGTTGAAATAAGCGAAATAATTGGTTAATTTCACAACAAAATCTTCGGTTTGTCCTTTTGTTAATAAAAAAGGAAGCATCTTCCTCATTAATTAATAATTGTAACCTTGGAGGCGTTGCAATTGCACCAGGACCGATAGAAGGACGCTTACGCGCTTGTTTATAATAATTTTGATTCATGACCAGCACCATAAAATGTAAATGATATTGTATGCAACATCCAATAATTTTGCAAGGTTACGACGACCTGCCTTTGGTGTAAATTAAATAAATGATTATTTTAATCGATGGGAGATTGGTCAAGAAGATCAAATACAAAGTTGGTGACTATAACTACAATTTCTTATAAGTGCGTAATTATTTTACGGCAAGTAATAAATAATAAGAAAGTTCTTGAGAGTATTCATGTCCTCATATGTTTTAATTAACTTATTATGAAGCGGCACATAATAGCCTTTTTAAGACTATACAGGGTGATTGATTAGTAGGGTAAAGCTCAATACCTCCGCTATAGTAACAGATAGCAATAAAACTTAATAACAAAAATTTTAGCCACCTTTGAGCTTCACATTACAAAATTAATTAGAATGTTACAGGGTGTTCGATAACACAGTGGCAGACCAAACTTATGTTTTTTTAAATGGAGCACCCTATATTTTATTTTAAATTCAAAATCCTGTTAACTTCTCCATTACAAAAATATAAAGGTTTGTTATGTTATACAGGGTATTTACAAAGTTATAACCAATTTTATATGAAAATCGTAACAAGTTCAACTCCCTGTATAAATAAAAATAAGCAAAACAACAATGCCATATTTTTTAACGTATTGTCAAAATTTTCAAGAATGGTGGATATTGCTAATTTTCTTTATATCAAATACATGGTGAGTCAAAACGCAAGTACATTATTTTCTCAGTAATTTTAAATGGAACACCCTGTATTTTATATCACTATTGAAAAGTACCATTACCGTACTTTAATTTTTAGATAACATTCCCTATGTCTAAATTTATTAGTTTTCGAGATATTTTCATTTTTCAATGGACCAGTAGCGTGGCCACCCAAATCACCAGAATTTAATAAACTGGACTGATTTTTTTGGGGTTACGTCAATAATGAAGTTTATAAAATACCTCCAACAACAAGGGATGAGATGAAAAATAGAATACAAAGTGTATTTCGATGTGTTAATTTACAAATGCTCCGTAGAGTAAGTAGCTCATTCAATGATCGTTTTTAGGCGAACATAAATGTGTTAGGAGATAATTTTGAACACCTTATGTAATTAAATATTAAAAATATTTTATTAAAAGTAGCTTCTAATTTTTTCAAACATGTTTTTTTGCAAAATGTATTACTGATAAATTATGTTTCGTTCTTTATTTGTTACATTGTTCCATTTACATGCAAAAGTAGTGTTTAATTGTCTTCACAAAATATTGTATTTTGTGTTTGTGTGTTTTTTTGTAAAATTTATTACTAATTTTCTTTGTTTATTTGTTGCATTTACATAAAAAGATAGTTTTTAATTGTTCCAAAAATGTTGCATGTAGTGGTTGTGTTTTTGTTTGTAAAATGTATTACTAATAAATTATTTTTATTTCTTTATTTGCTACAGTGTTACATTGATTACCGGATTGATAATCGGTAATCTTCAATTGTCAATTCAGTTATGGCTTACTTAAAATTTAGATAAATTTAAACACCTAAAATAATTTGCTCTGAAAAATGAAAATATCTCGAAAACTAATAAATTTGGGCATAGGGAATGTTATATAAAAATTAAAGTACGTTAATGTTACTTTTCAATAATGATATAAAATACAGGGTGTTCCATTTAACATTACTGAGAAAATAATGTACTTGCGTTTTGACTCACCCTGTATTTGATATAAAGAAAATTAGCAATATCAATGATAGGGATGTTCACTAATTTTTAAATATAGTTAAATTCAATAGATTACAAGGTATATAAAAACGTAACAATCATAAAACTGTTTAAAAATGTATATTTTTTAAGATAAATGAGTTCATAATGTTGATTTTCTTGGAGGCTAGAAAAACGGTACCCTGCAGCGAGGCTACGGTCTGTGACGTCAGCAGTCGTAACGTCTTTGATCGACGACTAGTTTTGTATACTTATTTACTCAGTGTATTTGAATGTGCGCAGTTTTTTACGTATTTAATTATTAAAAATAAAGCCAAATAAGTGGTGTTTTGTTCCTGGGTGTGTAAATACATCAAAAAACAGTTCTGACAAGATTTTTATTACCGTTTCAGCCAATTTAAAACAGAAAAAGAAATTGTTTGTTGCAGCTAGAACTTAAAATAACTAACTTAAAAGAACTAACTTAATAAAATAAACATTATAGAAGTTTTCCAGAGACTTTCGGCCTTTGGTAATAATGTAATTGTTCTTTCTGCATTTACATTTTTCAAAAATACTTATTAGTTTTCTCAGGATTCGAAAAAAATGAATGAATTTAAATAGCATTGGACCAAGATTTTGCACCTACCCCCTTAAAGAGTAAATGAAAAAGTTTCGGGACCTCAAATTTGTATTCCTTAAACTGGGATATTCCTAAAAACTGGATTCTAATAATACATACAGTAAAAGTAAACCTTGAAATAACTACATGTGGATGTAGGTATGACTTTATATTATATTAAAATCATTAATAATTTAGTGAAAAGATTGGTTGAAATGAAAATGTATAATACCCAAGTTCAAAAATATTTTTTACCTTGGAACAGTTGTCAACTCGAAATACGAAACAACCGAAATAAGATCTAGAGTTGAAAAGGACATAGCAACATTTAACAACATGCATGAGAAATGTTTTCACCCATTGCGACATAATATCTCTCCCACTAAAAATGCGGCTGCTAAAATGTTATTATTTCCGGTCTTGCTATATGGCGCAGAGGCCTGGACAATAATGGAAACATTAATGAAAAAAGCTAGAGGCATTCGAGATGTGGGTGTACCCACGTATCCTCAAAATATCCTGGGCGACCCACACCAACGTACAGGTATTGCGTCGAATGGGAAAACAAAAAGAAATCTCTTTTACAATTAAGAAACGAAATCTTAAATATTTTGGTCATATCATGAGGCATGATAAATATCGTATACTCCAACTGATAACGCAAGGTAAAATAGAGAGCAAACGCGGACCCGGAAGAAAAGACACTCATGACTTAAAAACTTACGCCAATGATTTGGACAAAAATCGATCGAGTTATTCAGAAACGCCTCAAATGAAATTAAAATTGCCATGATGATAGCCAACGTCCACAACGGACAAGGCACATGAAGAAGAATAAAAAATTTTTTAATACACCTAACCAAGGTAAAGTAATAACCAGCCAATGTATGTATACAATATGCATGCGTACAATGCATGCATACAACTTTCTCTATTTTTTTTTTGTGGAGTATTAAGCATTTATTTTTTTAGCTTAAAGAAGACATGGAAAATTATATTATGGAATATACACTTAGTAAAGCTGTGGTGGATTTATTTTTTTACAAGATGCAATAAATCATACATCATTGTTACATCTACACTACAGTCGGTAGTTTATACGAATCGGCTTTCTGAAAACCTTCTTCCATTTTATTTGTTTATTTTTGTAAAACCCAAAATATGTCCTTACAAACAGTCTATCCACTTTAAACTAAACAAATTCACTATAAAACTCCACTTTAACCCTGATAAAACAAGAAGAGAACAAAATAAAATGACCTGAAACGTCAAACAGGTAAACAGTAACACTATGAGAATGGCGCGCGCTTGGGGTATGCAACTAGTGACGTCAGGCCAATAGAGAAGCGTTCTTGAAATTTAAAATAATGCTAGATTTCTAATAAAGATTTTTTATAGAAAGGCTTTTTAAATTTTGTTGAAATTTTGGACAATTATTCCTAGGGTGTTTCTTAATCGTTTTACATGTTTGAAATGACTTTTTAATTTTTTGTGAACATCCCTATTCTTAAAAATTTTGACAATTAATAAAAAAAATATGGCATTATTAAACCATTGCTGTTGTGCTTAGTTTTATTTATACAGGGAGTTGAACTTGTTACGATTTTCATACAAAATTGGTTATAACTTTGTAAATACCCTGTATAACATTACAAACCTTTATATTTTGTAAAAGAAAATATAGAGTGTTCCATTTAAAAAAACATAAGTTAGGTCTGCCACTGTGTTATCGAACACCCTGTAACATTCAACTAATTTTGTAATGTGAAGCTCAAAGGTGGCTAAAATTTTTGTTATTAACTTTTATTGCTATCTGTTACTATAGCGGAGCTATTGAGCTTTACCCTACTAATCAATCACCCTGTATCTCATAAGATAAAAAAATCTCATAAGAGTCGCTTCAATTCTTTAGTGAAGCATAGTGCGTTAAGATAGGGCTGCAAGATTGCTCATAAGAACAGTGTGATAACAAATTGCGTTAATGTAGGGCTGCAACATTGCTCATAAGTAATCACGCAATAAACAAATGCGTTAGCGAAAAGCTGAGACATTGCTCGTTACATCATAAGACATTCAAAGTGCTTATTTCGGTTGTGTTACAGACTTTATCTAAACAGACACCTAATAAGTGGAAGGATGCATATTATACCTTCATATCTTTCATCCCAGTGTTTTTATCAAACTGACGCGATAACGAAGTGTTACAAACCAGCTAGCCCAATAAATGACCGTTTTGGAGTGTAATTTTCAGGGGCAACTCCGAATTGCATGAAAATTTGGATTTAGGTTCTACTTACCCTCCACTTCAAAGTTGAATTTGTCCCATTGGTTGCTTTTACTTGGGGGGTGTCAGTCACCCCTTCTTAGGGGGTGAAAAACGCGTGTTTAAAATAAGCCCGGAAATGGATAAATTGACCGATTATAAGCAACTTTAGTTCTATAAAGTTTTTTACCTAAGTCAATACTTTTCGCATTACTCGCAATTGAAAATGTTGATTTTTCGACAAAAAAACTACGTTTTCAGACTGTTTTTCGCAAATAACTCAAAAAGTAAATATTTTATCTAAAAAAATATTCTTAGCAAAAGTGTAGCTTATAAAAAAACAAAAAAAAAATGGTGTATCAGTAAAGTATATAAATTGAGAAAAAGCAAAGTTGTAGCTCATGAAAAATACGTTCTTATTCGTCTAATTCCAAATCGAAAAGTCAACGCGAAATCATCGAAAAATTAAGCACTTTTCGGGAAAAGCTTATTAACATTTTTAAAGTACCTAAAAAAAGATTTATATTTGTTTTTTACAAAAGTTTCTAGAACCAAAAATAAACGAGTTACACTGAAAAAAATAGTTGGCCCCTTTTTTTGGTAAAAAAAATTGTGAAAGCCGCCCTCTATTTAGCACCCTAAATAAAATTAATCGTTACCGTTTTACCATTTATTTTAACTGTATGTATATTGTTTATATGATCTGTAAGTTTGATGGGCTTGAAGTGCTTATTTTTGAAAAAACTTGGTTTTATAATAAAACAAAATTTCTAAAATTTTTTGAAAAATTTCCTTTTTTCAAAATAACTTAAAAAGTATTAGTGATAAGAAAAATCTTAAAGAGTAAAAAAATATAGGTTTTGTTATTATAAATATCCTAGTTTCATTTTGTTTTTCCGCAAGACAAAAATTGGGTAAGATATATGGCTGTTCAAAATTTGCATACACTCGTGATTAGTGACCCGTTCAAGCTTTTTTAACTATAGCCCTTTCAAAAATAAGCAGTTTAAACCGGTGAGACTGACAGATCATATAAAAAATAGATAAGTAAGTAAATTGTTTGTAAAGCCGTAGCGATTAATTTCATTTGAGGAGCTAAACACGGGGAGACTTGCATGCTTTTTTTACAAAAAACTCGCTTATTTTTAAAGCTAGAAACTTTTATGAACAATTCTAATTAAACTTTTTATAAACACTTTAAAAAAGTTAAAATAGGTTTTTCCCGAGAAGTGCTTAATTTTTCGGTGATTTCACCTTGAAATATTCGATTTGGAATTAGACGCACAAGAACGTATTTTCCATGAGCTACAACTTTGTTTTTACTAGATTGATAGACTTTACTGATATACATTTTTTTTCAGTTTTTTATAAGCTACACTTTTGTTAGGGATATTTTTTTCGATCAAGTATTTACTTTTTGAGTTATTTGCGAAAAACCGTCCGAAAACGTAGTTTTTTTGTCGAAAAATAAACATTTTCAATCGAAAATAACTCGAAAAGTATTGACTTACATAAAAAACTCTATAGAACAAAAGTTGCTTAAAATCAGTCAATTTATCCATTTCCGGTTTTATCTTGAATATATATTTTTTCACCCCCGAGAAGGGGTGACTGTCACCCCCCAAGTAAAAGCAACCAACGGCACAATTTCAACTTTGAAGTGGAGGGTAAGTAGAGCCTATTTCCAAATTTTCATGCAATTCGGAGTTACCCCTGAAAATTACACGGTATCGCCGTATTTCCCGTTCATTTACTGGGCTAAGCATTAAATCACAAAATTCCACATGATAAAGCTCGAGGGACCACAGGTCCTGATAGAGTCACAAATCAGGCAGTGCTGGAAAGACTGAATTTTGAACCTAAGAAATTACATTGATTATAAACGAGAGAAATCTTGAGTTTTTTGGCTACATCTCTAGAGGCAAAAGATATTAGTTTCTACAGCTCATAACTCAAGGTAATATCGTTGGACGAAGAAGCGTGGGACGTAGAAGACTTTCGTGGACATCGGTCTAATTATTCCGTGCAGCAGTTTCGAAAGTGCAAATAGCCATGAGCCATGTTGATAAGCTACCTCCATAGGAGACTCTAAATGCAAGAAGAAATTTTATGCCATTACATTGTAAATTGACAATAAATGTCAGTAATAATTATTATTAAACGGAATTTGCTATACTGCGTTCCACGGCCACCTTTCAGTACAGACTCTTATGAAGAACAGTGTTGCCAAGAGATATTAATATTTATATTAAATAAATTTTAAAGTATTTTTATACCTTTACTTTTATTTTATTTTTTTTTTCAAAAAAAGGTAACCCCGTCTCTAGGGTAGGTAAAAAACTGGAAAATAATTGGGGTTTGCTTAGTAAAAAATTTTTGTAACGCCATCCGTTTTCAAGATATAGGGCGTTGAAGAAAAAAAAATTTACGCATTTTTTACGATTTTGCCGAAACTACTGGCAACACTGTAATGAAATTTTATACGAATATGTTTTGGAAGCTGATACATCCCATGAATTTGTTTTTATATCTGATTCTCATAGAGGGCGCTAGTTACACGGATCGTACTAAGTATTAGTCAATATAACTTTTTTAAGAGTATATTAATCAAAATTTCAAGTAAACTTAAACATCATTCAATTTTACACGAAAAAGGTATTCTTGGTAAAACTCGATACTGTGTACCGTTTTCGGAATATTTTGATTTGAAAATTATGAAGTAATAATTGATGCTGGTAGTAATGATAAAGTTCTAATAGGTATACCTCTATTTTCTTCAAGTGTGCCATGGAAATCTGACATTTATTGATTGTTATGACGATAAATCAACAATAATTAGAGTTTTTAAACCTTGTTTCAATTTTTCAATTTTCAAAAACGCGTAAAATTTTTTTTCTTCAACGCCCTGTATCTTGAAAACGGATGGCGTTACAAAAATTTTTTACTAAGTAAACCCAATTATTTTTCAGTTTTTTACCTACCCTAGAGACGGGGTTACCTTTTTTTGAAACACCCTGTATGTACCTATATATAAATTGACACAGGCCCTTTTAGCATTAAGACACATTATGTTTCTTGATGTTAAAATGGGCAATTTCAATTTTTTGCATTTGTTTGGTCAATATTAAATTCAAAAGAAAGCTGAACAAAAAAAAACAAAAATTTGACATTGGCCCTTTTAGAACCAAGCCACAGAATTAATATTCAAATGATATATCTTTAATATCGTATAAATATCTTTCATAGTAACTATCTATGAATTATTTAAAAATAATAAAACGCACAGATTTTCAAATCAAGATGTTTTGGACTTCTGGAATATTCTATTTAGACGGACTTTAAGTTCGTCTGCTTAAAACCGGCAACACTGAGCTGCAAGGTTCCATAAGTTTTATATTGGGATATGCTGCCCAGACTGCAAAGTGACTGCGGAACGCAGAATAGATGTAATAGTTATCAATAACGTTAGTAGAGTATATATACAAAAGATTATACAACAATTCCATTTAAAACAAAATAAAGACTAACTTACTACTTGTGCATTTGGTGAGTGTAGCAATTCGTGCTTTTCTAATTGGTCCTTCGAGCTAAAGGTTGTCGTACATTGAGAACACCCAAAAGGACCTCCGGCACCTGCCATCGACGGAGTTGGAGATACTGCGTTGGGAACGGTCATACCGCTGGCTTCAGATACAATGGAAAGGTCCATATGGGCACATTCCATGTGCTCTTTGAGCGCTTGGAAGGTCTGGCATCCTTTCTGGCATTGTGGACATTTAATGAAGTATTCTGGCGTAGTAGGGGTGAGATCTTCTTCTTTGATTGTGCCATTTGTAAGAGGAGAGGCTGAAAAGAAAACAAAACGTCAAAATCTTTTATTAAAAAAAATTTAGGACAAAATTGCAACCAAAAAAAGAAGTCTTACAACCTAAAATATGATCACGTGAAGGTTACTGAAAATGCTTAACTTTATAATATAAAAGAACCTAATGTCCATTATTCGCATACTGTACTTCTGTGATTCAGAATTGTTAGCGAATACCACCGTGCCGTCAGTGTATCTTATGTTACTGATACATTCTCCGGTAATTCGAATTCCAGCTTCAAAATCATATACTGCTTCTTGAAAGATTTTCTCAGAGTATATGTTGAACAGCAGTGGTGATAGTATACATCCCTGTCGGTCCTTACGTTTGATTTTAATATCGTCTGATTCTCCAGCCATGTCCGGATAAACCATGTTTGATTCCAGTAGAGATTGCTAATAATGCTTAGATCGCAGGTGTTTATTTCAATATTGGTTAACATCTCGATTAGCCTGTCGTGCTTTACTGTATCGAACGCTTTATCAATGAAGCAGGCAAAAATATAATATATGGCATTATTATAAATAGCCCATATTTGAATAGTACTAACAAATTTCTACCGTTTTAGTTTTAAAACACAGTAATGATAACTATAAATATTTCCATTTTGCGCTATATAAAATGATATACTTGTATTTCATGTGAAATTGTCATACCTAATCTACTTCTGCTATTTATCACGCAATTATGAGTGTCACCTGGCCGCAGAATCTCTTTGTTTACAGCTTCTAAAAAAAGATAAACTGGTGTCTTATCAGAGGAAAGCTTGACTGATTCATTGCCACAGACAATATGCGTAATCTAAATACCTTTAGCCGCAGGGATAGGTAATTACAGGATGTTTAGATTCCAGAGGTCGCAGTTTATGTAAATTAAATAGGAAAAAGATCAGTAAACTACAAATTAATAATATTGTGGTGAAGTAATGATTTCACTGGTTTCCTTAAAATTAATAACATGCGCGATAACGAGAGATGTAGACCGCAGTTTCAGCAATTTCAGCAATTTCAATGCATTTAGATCAATTTTATGAATCATAGAGGTTATAGGCCATGGATAATGATCTTTTGGACACTTATTGTGCTTTGGATAGAATAAAATATGTCCGCCTAGGACATCGAATAAACGTTTAAGACGTACTAAATGTCAAAGTTTACAATGCGTGAACCATACAAACAAGACAGTTTAGAATCTACTATATGCTCCAATGAAATAGTATTTAGTTAGACCATAATATCTGTATTTCAGATATTTGTATTCAGAAATTCGGAAATAATTATTGTGTATCCTATCAATAACAAATTATTTTTAGAAGTAGGTACATAATATTACAGAAAGCAGACACAAGATCAAACTTGGATCTATTCTGAACAATTCTCAGCTGAACTTACAATCAAGAATCAAGTTCCTAAAATGTTATGTGTATCCTGTATTACTACCTATATAGATGTGAAACTTGGATCATGATGAACAAATTCAAATGTTGTTATATCGTAGAATGCTCAAAATATTATGGGTTCAACGCATTTCAAACAGAGAAGTCTTAAACAGAGTAAGTCAAGGCGAAGATGACTTAAGAAGATGATAAAAAAGAGAAAAGTTGAATATCCGGGGCATATAATGACGGTAGCAGATACAGGATACTGCAGTTGATACTCAACGGAAAGATCTAAAATATTCCTCAAAGTTCTTCACTACAGAATCTCCACAGAATGCGATAAGGTTATTGGTTGCTCACAATTTGGATTTCGAAAAGGCCTGGGTACCAGGGAAGCACTAGTTGCAACTTAAGTGCTAGCTCAGAACTGCTACGATCAAAGGAAATATGTAATAATGTGCTTTATAGATTATGAAAAAGCCTTCGATCGAGTGCAACATCATAAACTCGTACATATACTAAAACAACTCGACATAGATCAAAAAGACATTCGCTGCATAGAAGCTCTTTACTTGAATCAAACAGCTGTCGTCAAGGTGGATAATGAAACAACGCAAGCTTAAAAAATTCTCAGAGGTGTAAGACAGGGATGCATTCTCTCCCCACTACCGTTGAATCTATATTCAGAAAGTATCTTCCAGGAAGCTCTTGAGGAATGCGAAAGCGGCATCAAAGTAAATGGTACCTGCGTCAATAATATACGATATGCGGATAACTCGGTGTTAATAGCAGACAATATAGAAGACCTCCAAAACCGTCTTAATAAAATTGGAGAACATAGGGAGAACATGGGACTTAGCATCAACATAAAAAAGATGAAGTTCCCTATAATCAGCCGTCAATTATATCAACATCAAAATGCAAGACTAGCATATAACAACCAAGATGTAGAGCGCGTAAGAAAATTTAAGAACCTGGGAACCTGGCTATGTGAGGACTGGATGTCGGATATGGAAATTAAATGTCGGATAGAAAGTGCCAGAAGTGCATTCATGAAATTCAGTAACGTCTTTACGAACTCTGACTTTGACCTGAACCTAAGACTAAGATTCACGAAATGCTATATATGGTCGGTGCTCCTATATGGCATGGAAGGATGGACTTTAAAAATAAAACACAATGAATAAGCTAGAGGCATTTGAGATGTGGATTTATCGACGAATCCTTAAAGTTCCCTGGACCGCACGAATAACAAATGAAGAAATCCTGAGAAGAATTGGTACAGAACGACAACTGCTATGCACAATTAAACCGAGAAAAACGGCATACCTGGGGCACCTAATTAGAAACGAAAGATGCCAGTATCTGCAAACCTTAATTGAAAGAAAGATCGAAGGAAGATGGGGAGTGGGCAGGAAGAAAATATCATGACTCCGTAATGTCAAACAATGGACAGGACTAAGAAACATAGGAGACCTAATACATACTGCAAGGGATAGAGAAAAATGGTCAAACGTGATCGCGAACATCCATTAGTGGATTGCATAAGAAGAAGAAGATCTATGTTTCTTTTATATTAACTGGTGCCAACAATTTGAAGATCCATGTCAACTGTCGAGTAGTGAGTAGTGTGTATTGGACTACTATAAGAAAAATTGTTTCGAAAGAAACATACTATGTGTAGAATATAAATTAGTCTTTCATATAGAAATGTCAACACAGTGGAATTACCTATTCCAAGGTCGATGACATTAATTTGCGTGAACAGTATTTTGTCATAATAACACGAATAATTTCCAAAAATTGCTGTTGCAATGGGAACGACAAGAGAAAAAGAAGTTTATCATGTGTTAAACTGTTAATTGCCACACAGGATGTTACCAATAAACGTAACGTCGGTTAATTATTTCCCGTCGAGCATACCTTTGTGTGATTAAATTAAAGGAAATAATGTATGAGTGTATGGAATATAAGTACACAGCTAACCTGAGAAACTACTGATAAAGATCAGCGGTGCGGTTTTGGAAGGTCAGTTTTTTCTGATAAGGGTTTAGTTAATTTTTTGAAAAATTAAAGTTTTGGTTGGTAAAAAATAGGTATTAATAGTGCAACCGCAGGATTATATTATATTAAGAAATAGATAAAAATAAAGAAGAACAATGTTATAAATCTTATCAGAAATCAAAATATGTATAATAAAAATACATTTAAATGTTCGCTTCAAAAATGGAAGGGAAAAGATAGATTATATATAGCATTGGGAACTGTATGAAGTTAGGAACATTTTCAACACGTGATTCAGCAGGCAAATGTATCTATAGGTGTTCCATTTTATCTTTGCCCAACCGTCATGATTAATTTTCAAGAGATTGATGACTTAACATTACACAACTTAAATATCATACCGACTGTTGATAAATATAGAACGGTAATAAATAAATTTAAAAAAAAAAACAAAAAGTTAAACAGTAAACTCGAAAATAAACAAATAAGTAACCATTCGACAAAACTATAGACACACTCATGTAGTACAACAGCAGGTATAACGTATAACGACAGTTTGTAGGTTAAAATTTTATCTGTCACATTTGCGTAAAAAATAAATACTTACAGAAAGTAATCAAATTAAGAGAGCAACAGTTAGTCGTTCTAGTTCTAACAATTATGCTTGAAAATTAAAATGACTTACACAAATACTAAAAGTTAAATAATTTGAAAAACTAAATAAACAATAAATTCAAATAAACTAATAAACACAACATGCGCTAATGTCACTGTCAGTGAAAATGATAAACGTCAAAATGAATATTAAAGAAGGTATCAAAGACATGCCGTATTGTTTATTCTTGTTTAACTTATTGTGGTTTCTGTGGACAAGCGGCTTAAGTTTGCAATACTAATTTCTGTGAGTAAAAAAGAGACCTACTATAAAAAATAATTCGTGAATAATTTCATGCATGGGAAAAGATGGAGTGGAATAACTATACCATCTATCTATCTATCTATCTATAGATGTATCTGAAGACCTTTTCATATCCAAGTTCGGACGTAGGCCTCTGCCTCCGATTTCCATTTTCCATTGAGATTTTTATCCATCTTGAACTAACATGTCTTTCTAAATCACCTCGAATCAGCTGCGATTTTCCTTTGGGTCGTTTTGTTCCCCCGGTCTCCAGTGCAGCACTTGTTTGCCTGATGTTATGACAACTTTCACCTTCGTTGCAATCCGTATTCACTTGTTACGTTTTGTGTGTTTCAAGTCTGATCCCAACATTCATCATTCCTTCGCACTCTGGGTCTTCGCTAATTTATCTTCGCTGTGCCTCGTTATTGTCCGTGTTTGGCAATCTTTAGTAAAATGGTATCTTTGTCTTCCTTTCTGTGTATTGGTAGTTTCTGACAAGACTTTTTCAATTGCTCTACTTTTTTTCTGGATGCCGATTTATCAGTGACTAATGAATGAAATATTTCGTTCCAGGTCAACATCAACTCCTATCGATATGTTCTTTTGAAGTTTTTTTATATCCTATTGACAAATTATTTGCTCAACATTCGCAATCCCACTTCGTATCATTCTTTTTAATGTTGACTTTCCGATAAATCCTTCATAAAACTATTTAAAACTGTTTATTTGAAAAATACATTAATATTCTTAAAAATATAATATTATGACAAGTGAATAGCTATAAATGTAAGTGGTATCGTATGTTTTTGATACTTCCAGGTAAATAGGAACATTCCAATGATATTTTCGCTGTTTCCGCTGAGACCACGTGTTCTTTTTTTACATATTAATAAATGTAAAGGTATTTTTCCGATGAACGTTATATTTTGGAATGGTTAACACTACTTGTTAGCATATTTTAGAGTAGGCAGGTATTTGAGTTTTCTCGATTGACGCCAGTAGCGTACCGAAAAAACAAACGACAGGTAGACCTAAAAGACGAAAAAGTATATAAACGTCGTACACAAAAAGCTAGTTATTTCATATACAATATATACTGCATACAATCTGGTAAAACGCCCTTCAAGGCCGTTGATTTCTATCCATTCCTGTCTGTATGCCTACAAGTTTACGTCAACTTCTCGTCCTCTGATCTCTCTGTCGATGTCTTCTCTTCCACTTAGTCGAGGTCTTCCTCTCTTCCGTTTACCTTGTGGTGCCCAGTGTATTATCTGTTTTTTAGATAAAGGAACTTTCCTTATTCTCTGCACGTGCCCATACCATCTTAGTTGGTTCATTCTAATGTCTACGTTTATCTATTTCGTGGAGTGATTACCAAAGTTTTTATTGAGGATTAAGACCATAAACTTTTCTGAAATCCATATATACAAGGTGAGTTTCCTGATTTCTGCATAACCCTTTTTTATTTGGATGATGGAGAATAAATTATCCATTGTGGATCGTCCCGCTTTTTAATCCTGCTTATTCCTCATTCCTTGACAAGAAACTCCGCATTATATGATTATTTAGAAACTTTACATTATACTCTTGACATTGTACTAAGGACTGCAATTACTCTATGATAATACAATTAAGTGAATAATGTTGCAAATACAAAATGTTCTCAACCGGCTAAAATGTTCAACACGTGACACAATGTGAAATAAAGTTCAGCACAAACGATATGAATTTGCAACAGATAATGTATTGTTAAATAATTTTTATGGGGAAAATTTAGAGAATTAATTTTATGACAAAGACCACGAGAGCGTAAATTTTCATCGCCCTGTATATAGCCAAAATTTGTAAATAATATGATTTAGCCGTAAGCAGTGTTTCGTGGAAAGAAGAAATGTTTAGTGGTACAGATTCTACGAACGGACTTATACAAATTAAACAATGAACTAAAATACGGTCGGATTAGAAAGTGAATGTACTCGCGGTTGGAGTAGACTAGTAGACAATAGAATGGTTTCCTAGAAAGAAACGACGATAAACAATTTTGTTTAGTTTTAGACAAGACAAAAAATTTGTATACAACACTAATTGTTCTTAAGAAATGAAAGTAGGGATGTAATGTGTAGAGAGAATGCTTGTGATTGGCGAAGAGATTGATGGAGGGAGAATAGAGTGGTTGAGTCTGAGATTGATCAAGGAAAAAGATTTACTGTGTAATTAAGATCGGAAGGGAGCAGTCCAGTTTAAAAAATAGTAACTTTGTGTAAAGTGGTGAATTTGGTGGCCGTGTAAGCAGATTCCTGTTTAGAGACGAAATCGTGATCGAGTCGAGAAGTACAATCTCCTCGTGTCCGAATAGATTCCAGTTTCTGTCAGGAACGAGTAGCCGGTTTGTATCAATTTTGCACAAGATATCGAGCTGAGAGAAAAAATCTTAGAATTATAAAGATATTGTTTGTATCGAGTCGGAGACTAAATACAGGGGAGATTTCGAGCGAGTGCTGTTTTTTGTTTGTGAAACAGTTTGGAGGAGAAAGACCGTAGCAGCATCCGAGGAGCACGTGTGGGAGAACCGAGGACAACATCCATGACAAGAAGTAAAGATAAAAAAGGTTAGTCAGCTTATTTGTGAAAAGAGAGAGTTGTTGTATGTTACATACCATATTTGTTTTTTGTAAATTTAACAGTTTTACAGCATAATTTATTCATTCATAAATTCATAGAAGATATCTTTCTATTTAAAAGGTGAAAATTAATTTTTTTTTTTTTATAATAATAAGAACAGTCTAACGAATCATTTAAATGAAATTTTGTTAATAAAAAAAGGAGATACCTACTAGTAGAATTAAAGATTAATTTATTAGATAAGAAAATTTTACGACAGAATAAACTTTTAGCATACATTTTGAATCTTATATTTATGGTATAAGTATAGTATATGAATAAATAATATTTAATTTATAAAATTTATATGATTTTGAGCATATTTATTTTCCCTATTTTGTCCTGGATAAAGTAAGCAACGGATAAAGTAAGCAAAGGTAAGTAAAGTAAGGATAAAGTAAGCAAAGTAACAAGGATAAAGTAAGCATACTAGAAGCCAGAAACTAAAGGTGATACATTAAAATCAATTAGCCCTGAGAATATTTTTTTATTGGAAAGTTTTTATTAAATTTTGGTTTCGTTTCCATGAGTAGCAATTAAAATAATGAAATAATTAATTGAATTAATAAGATGCTGATCAATCTCATAACAGAGAGAAAATACAGAGCATAGCATAAATGTATATAATACTAAACAAGAAACGAGATTTGAACACTTTTGATTTGTTGAACATTGTTGATTTGAACAAGAGTTTTAGGAAGACGGCGCCAAAGTTGCTTAATTTTTAAGCTATAGGTTAGTGAATTTTGCTAATTTGAGTAAGAAGAAAATTTGTTCAGAATTGGCTAGAGCCTATGCAAAAATGTATAGATTAAAGACTAATATTTCGAAAAGCAATAAAACACTTTTTTTAGAACTTGTCTACTTTTCACTTTTTTTAATTAAAGAATCAAACCACTTAAAAATATTCTGCCTCGTTTATAAAAAAAAAACAATGAAATTCCAAGGTGGAAAGTCGCCGCCCATGTCGATATTTTTACCTAAATCTATAAATACCTAACCCAATTACAAGAACGATTCGAAATCGGAAAACATTTTTATTTTATCGTTTACTAGATCCGTTCCGAAGGATGTACTTGTACATGCGACAGGATGTTTGATTGGTTATCCTTATCCGATCGAAGGTACAAAATCGGATATTGGTTAGGTGTATTTATAGGACAGGAAGAGAAACGCAAAAAAATCGCGAGTTTACAAGTAGTGTTAGTGTCAAACGTGTATTATTTTTGGCCGTTTATCTCTTTTTCCAAACGGCTTTTGTAGAGGGTTCCCATTTCGATTGTTTGAAACAGCGGTTTTAGTTTTTTTAGCTGTGTAGTCCTAAATCCTGCACAAGAGGTCTGAAGTTAGAACTAAGAGTAAGATTGGCTAGGTGCTACGTTTTACGGAATGGAAGCTTGGACCTTGAATGCATCATCAATGAAAAAACTGGAATCATTCGAGTTTTAGGTGTATAGAAGAATTCTGAAAATATCATGGAACAGAACACGTCACAAACAAAGAGATGCTGAGTAAGATGAATAAAGAAATGGAAGTCTTAAATACAATCAAAACCAGAAAATTGGAATATTTCGGACATATTACACGTGAAGAGAGAGATACCTAACTTGCTTCAACTCCAAGTATGCAGGGAAAGATTCAATGAAAAAGAAGCATAGGGAGACGCAGAATATCATGACTGCGTAACCTGAGAGAATGTTATGGATGTACTTACATCAAATGGACTTTTCAGAGAAGCCGTTTCTAAAATCAGAATAGCTATGACGATTGATTGCCGACATCCGTCGCGGAAATGGCACTTGAAGAAGAAGAATCCTAAATGGTCATCCTTCTTTAGCTTAAGTTTTTTCTACGGTTGTGCAAGGGACCGTTGATATACATCTAGATCTAGCTAGATCATAATTTATTGTGGCATAGTAGCAAAGAATATAAACGTTAATAGAAGGGTACTGCCCTGTAAGATTTCAGCATAGGATTTTATGCGTAAACTGAGTAGGTGCATGTGGCCTAACAATGACTACGGTATTTTCAAGGGACAAATAAACGTGACCATCTGTTCCATTCAAACTCTTATTCTAGGAGAGTATAAATACCTATTCTTTGATAGTATGTAGTATCACAGTATCAGCCATCTAATGCTGGGGCCACAGTAACGTCTAATGCCGTTAATTAACACATTATTTGCCATCTCTGTAATGCAAATAATGCGTTAATTAACGGCATTAGACGTTACTGTGGCCCCAGCATAAGAGACTCATTAATATTCAGCTCAGCGAGGAGCTATTGTTCTGAGGTGTGAAATTACATAAACAAGGTATCATGTCATAAAACAGGTAGATGCCTTGTTTATGAAATTCCACACCTCGAAAAACAGCAACGCACTGAGCTCAGAGCTGAATATTAATGAGTTTCTTAGATAGCTGGTACTACTATACGTTCTTAAGTTGAATCATCAACAGCTATGCCATCCACTGTCCGATATGAGCCTCTCTTACAGCTTGTCTAGATGAGGACAGTTTGCCAACGTCTACGTCGCGGACCTGAAAAACCCAACCGCAGCGGTTCAAGTTGCTAAGGAACAAATGGAATCATACATATGCAACCGTTCCGTCGTCAAACCGCGGCTGTTGTAAATTTACTAGGGGAGGAATGGGACCCCCAGTCAACCGCTCTCATGTGTACGATACAAACGTCGGCTAACCGCGGCGTCAAACGCTGGTAAACCGCCCACATATGGACAAGCCCTTACGGTGTGTCTCTTAATTTCTGTTCGTTGTTTTTTGCATCCATTGATGGCCAGCCATTCGCTTGACGTTATCAGTCTATTTGGTTTGAGGTCTGCCTTTACTTCCATTACTTGTTCTTGGTCTCCATTTAATAATTCGCTTCGTCCAAGTCCAACTGTTGTCTTCCAAATACCTCCTTAAAATTGACTCACTGGTCCTAGTTGGTATGAGACAGGCCAGGCTCCACATAGTGGGGCCATCCAAAAGTCTTACAGCCCAACTGCTTCCTCTGGATCGTAGAAGATGTTCCCAGGTGGTCAGTATGCTCACCGGCCACTGTAGACTCCGACGGCACCTTCATCTACTTGGACTGGCGGATGGCTCACGGTGCCGTCTATGTAATGACGAGGAGGACACCTCCTCAAATGTCCTCTGAGAGTGCCCGGCATTGGCCTATCGGAGGTGGCAGATCCTGGGATCGGCATCTATGCAGCCGAGCCAGGTGAGGGAGTTGTCTTTTAAGAGACTTGTGGCTTTCTGTGAGGCCATAAGGTTTCTGGTGGGCTGGCATGTGAGCTCGGTGCAGCCTGGACCCCATAAACGCCGGAAGGAACCTGGTCCGTAAGGGGCCGTTCAAGTATAACGTAACGCAGCTTGGGGGGAGGGGGGTCTAAAATCTTCAAAAATTGCGTTACGTACTACTTGAACGCTCCCTAAGATACTGCCAACACAATACATTCACCTCAAACCCTGAAGAGGACAAAATCCTAAACGGGGAAGCACATTGAACGCATTTCTTCTTAACATTATCTAGACAAGCAAATCAAACAATGTAGTAGTAGTAGTCCCTAAGATAGGGGTGATACAATGGACCCGCCGTAGGAGGTCTGAGTGTCTGAAGGGCTCACAAGTGGGCCCTGCCCCGATGTACCATAACCTAGTTGGACCTTAATCTGTCAATTAGTCTTCGTTATTCTTTTTTCTTGCTTTCGCTCTGCAGTGTCTAGTTTCTATTGTTTTCAGATATTCTTATACCTACTTGATCCATATCTCTTTTGGTCAACCTTTTGATCTCTTTCCTTTCATAATTTGTTGGGTAATCGTGTTTATTGATTAGTCTTTCCTATCATCCATATTTTGTTTGGTAATGTTTTTTGTTGGGTAGGAAGATTTCAAGCGCTCCACACGGCCCATTACTGCATTCCAAGCTTAACCATCTTAGGCCACATACAACATTAGGCTCTTCTTAACTTTAGTAAAATTCTAAATTGTATTGCTTCCTTCTTGTTACGTCAGTATATTTTTCTTCAACCTTGTTCTCCTTTTATTTCCCCTTAACCCCCCCCCCCCCCAAATAATCTTATTAACTGTTTCTTGTATGACTTTTTCGCATGTCTTCCAATACTTTCGTATGGCCTTATTTGGATCTCCGTTTTTAAGTATTTTTGTATCTAGTGAGTGTATCTTGTTTTAAATTCCGCTCTACTTAAATTCTTTAATTCGAATATATCTCATGGTTCCACACGACTTTGGGATGTGGACAACGAATTTGAAAAATTCGCCTCGAACCAAAATCGAGACATTCTCACATACGTTAACTCTTGCTGTTTTATTTATTCACGTTCTGCAAAATAGCCTAGTCAGGTGTAACTTATACGTGATTCACTTATGGTTGAAGTATTAAGTTTGTAAACAGTGGTTTTAAAAAAATGCAAACTAGGTATACATTTTTCTAGTTGTTTTGAAAAAGCGATGACATTGTAGATAAGAAAAATTAAAGTAAACATGGACCTGGTAATCAATAAAGGTCGGATTTCACGCTACGTCTTATTGTAATATATTTTGTGACAGGAAAAATCCTGTCCTAAATCTTCCAATAAGATGTGGCGTCTAAACAGCAAAACGTACGTCTTGCCGAATCAAAATAAAATCCAAGGCCAGATTGAAGAACTCATGGAAGGGGCATCATTTTTCGGGAACTGATACGACAAAACGAAAGATCTACACTCATGCAGTGCACCCACGATTTTCTCGGAGAATTCATTGAAATGTATAGGTAAAAGTTTTCCGTGATTGCGGCAAGTCAAAAAGAAAGATTATTTATAGTGACTAAGAAAAAAAGTCACTTATGAGGAACATGTGATGGCAAAAAAAAACTCGTTGAGATCGGTTTATAAGAAGAGTGTGAAAACGAGTTTTTTTTTTAATAGAAAAGAAGACATACAAACCATCTTTATGGTGCTTTAACATATTGGAAATGATCAAGATGTACCAAGGACGCCACGAGGAATGTCGGAAGATCTCTGAAAGTACTTGTGAGTCTTTCACCTGTATTTCTCATGTGTCTTGTTTCAGTATGTATGGTGTTACCAACTCTGGCAATTGCCAATTGGTTGACGTGTTCACTCGCAGATTATGCCACTTTTTAGACCATCTTATCTTTTCCCTTTTCATCCCTTTCCCCTCAATCGTTGTATCGTTATAGTTGAAAAAATAAAAGAAATTAGCAGGATTTTCTCCACAATCAAAAAATATCTCCCAAAAAGATTCATTAAACAAATTCAACACTATTCAAGATGGTGGATTGGAACTGAGACAGAAAGCGGAAGGGAAAAGATGTAGTGTGTATACACTGGACAAAACGTACATTTTGTCATACATTTTGTATGCCCGACAAAACGTACAATAAAACGTAGCATGAGATCCGGACTTAACGACAGACATGGATGAAGAAATGAAGAGAACAACCTCTGTTAGTGAAAACTCGCTAAAAGAAGAAATAGCTTATTCCCATTATGTTGATATTTATTTTTATCTATATCAGAATATATAGATCGGGCAGTATCGTCGCCCCCGCTAGCGAAATTATTCCGATTCGATTTTTTTGCACAAACTTACTCAAAAAGAGGTCCTTATAACATATCCACAGGGTGCCGGGCAGTGCCGTGGTCGAAAAATTGTTTAAACAATTTTTTTTAAACAAATTCACAAAAATGATTTTTTCATTTCGGACAAAATTTTTTTAGACAAATTGGCTTATTCTAAGCAAGAAAGGTCTCTTGTCATTTTTTTCTTAAATTAATTGTTGTCGAGTTATATGCGATTAAACATTTGAAAAATGCGAAAATGACCATTTTCAAGGCTTAATAACTCGATTAAACATTATTATTATGAAATTCAAAAAGTCACCAAATCAAGTTTCAAATCCCTTCTTCAAGGTGCTGAAGAGATTTTTGTCATTATTTTATTAGAAAGCTGTTTTTTTAATTAATTATTAACAATTAGCGCTATAGTCCAGGATTTATTAGTGAAATAATTCCGATTCCATTTTTTTGCAGAAACTTACTCAAAACGAGGTCCTTATAACATATCCACAGGGTACCGGGCGGTGACGTGGTCGAAAAATTGTTTAAACAATTTTTTTAATACAAATTCACAAAAATAATTTTTTCACTTCAAACAAATTTTTTTTAGATAATTTGGGATATTCTGAGCAAAAAAAGTCTCTTGTGATTTTTTCTAAAATTGATTGTTGTCGAATTATACGCCATTTATAATTTGAAAAATGCGAAAATGGCCATATAACTCGACAACAATCAATTTTAGAGAAAAACCACAAGTTTGCTCAGAATAACCCAAATTATCTAAAAAAAAAATCGTTCGCAATAAAAAAAAATATTTTTGTGAATTTGTTTAAAAAAAATTGTTTAAACAATTTTTCGACCACGGCACCTCCCGGCACCCTGTGGATATGTTATAAGGACCTCTTTTTCAGTAAGTTTGTGCAAAAAAATCGAATCGGAATAATTTTGCTAGCGGGGCGACGATACTGCCCGGTCTAATAATTAATTTTTAGTTGCTGATGTTTTCTAGTTGTTTTTTTATTACTGTTAATACGTGAATGAAGTAGAAAAATACATTTTTAGTATTTTATACAAAGTATTACAAAATGGGAAATATCAGCGTATTGATTAACATCTGAAACTGAAAACAATGAAGTCATGTTGAACTTTTCGTGAAGTGCCCCACTCACCGTATCTTTATTTATGTTCCCATCACAAGAATTTCAAATGACGTGTCCTACCTTGAATCGGGAGTGACTTATACAACCTTCCCGTGAGACGAATCTTTCATGTGATAAAATTCGAACGTACCTAAGCAAAACATTGACACCGTATGTGCATGTAGGCGGAAAAATAAGATTAACAACAAATTAATTTGTTTTTTAATTACTAGTCCCAGCTGAGGAGGCAAATATTTATATACCTGTCAGAACTACTAGTGTGGTGGTGTTATCTTTAAATTTAATGCTTTAGGTTCTTGGAAGTTCTTGAGAAGTAATGACAGTGTGCAAATTTTTTATTTTATGGGAATGAAAAGATAAATAGTTTGTCAGCTCTAGAAAAAAAATATCCGAATACATTTTTAATTGGTACTTATACCTAATATATATTATCTGTATACAAAAATATTTTTATGGGATTAAATTACAATGGTAGGGGAGCCCAAGCGGAAATTTTTGCAGTTACTCGAGCGCGTCAGATTATTACATGGGGAGAAACCTTGTACCCAAAAAATGTATGTACCTCTAGCATATTATTGGCTCTTAATGCAGGGGAGTTCGTTAAGGGGGGACCGAAAAAAAATCTATCCTCTAGAAAAACTCGAAATCGTCAGATTAAGATAAGGTAAGTTACGTACATGCAAAACAGTGTATATTTCAAAAATCTGACGATTTGACGTAAGGAAATGGGCGAGTCCCAAAGTTTCACAAGAGAAAAGCGAATATTTCGCGAAAAAAACCAAACTCAATATTTTTCAAAAATCTATCGAATGATACCAAACACGACTTCCCACGGAGAGAGGTGGGGGTAAATTTAATATTTTAAATACGAATCCCGCGATATTTCGCAAAATGAACATCAAATCGAAAAACTGAAAAATACACTTATTCAATATTTTTGAAAAATCTATCGAATGGCACCAAAACACGACCCCCCCCACGGAGGTGGGGTGAGGGGCTACTTTAAAATCTTAAATGGGAGCCCCCATTTTTTATTGCAGATTTGGATTCCTTATGTAAAAATAAGTAACTTTGATTTGAGACATTTTTTCGAATTATGGATAGATGGCGCTATAATCTAAAAAAACGATTGTTGGAAATTGTTTTAGGAACTAATAATCACAACCCAATGGGTACCCATAACGCTCTAGTAACTGCACATTTAGCATACTTTGCTCCCCTACCACAATAATTGATTGTAATGAGAATTATTAAATTTTCAATTTGTTTTGATTTTTGTGAAGGAAAGTTTGTAAACAAAATTCATTGTGGCAAAATGAAAATTGCATTTTGTGTCCAACCAAAAATCATTTCCAATAAAATGAAAAATTTCTATCTCGCAGAATAACGACAGGACTGAGTTAAATTTTGTTTCTTGCGAGTTTTAACCTAAACAATACTGGAATAAACACCTGTGATCTAAGAATTATTAGCAATCTGTAGTGGACACAAATATTGTCTATCCGGACAAAGGCAGGAGAATCCGACGATATCAAAATCAAACAAGGGTCCGTCAGGGATGTATACTGTCCATCACCGCTGTTCAACATAGGTATACTGTGAGGAAACGTTTTAACAAGTAGTGGATGATGTTGAAGCCGGAATTCGAATTAACGGAAAATGTAGTCACTTGAAAAGTCAAGAATTATTGGGGTAGCGTAAGATAGAGTTGTGTCATTACAAATTTTATGATCATAATCATGGTAGATTGAGGCAGGACCTATTTGTTAACCCTTCAGACACTAAGACCTCCAGAGAGTGGTCCGCTGTATCATCCCTATTATCTGGACCAAGACTATAAGGGGCTGGTCTTCGGCGTTTCTGGGGCTCCAAAATTATTTGAGCTCCCGCATCTGCTAGAGTCAGCAAGCGTTCCAAATCAGAGCTCTTCCTGCCGTTTCCACACATCTAATCATTTAATAAACAAGATTATCTTTCGAATAAAGTCAATTTCATATCAATTTGTAAAAATCATCTTTGTTTTATCGTAAAATCTAAATTGATGGGAAAATAATAAAGCAGGAAGCAAGATTTAGATATCTGGGAATAGAGATATTAACCAATTACGGAGATGTTGAAGAGAAAGTACAACAACAAAGCTTAAAAGCAAGTAAAGCGGCGGATCTCTTAATGACACAATCTGGAAGAACAAACACCTAAGACAAGACACAAAAGCAAGAATCTATGAAGCAGCAATTAGACCTATATTGACATACACGGCGGAGACAAGACCTGACACATCTAAAACGAGACGACTACTAGAAACAACAGAGATGAAAATACTCCCACGAATATCAGGGAAAAGTATGTTGGATAGGGAGAGAAGCGAAAACATAAGCAGATCATGCAATGTAGAAGACATAAATGGATGGGTGACAAAACGGAAAGAGGAGTGAAACGAACACATTAGTAGAATGGCAGAGGATAGGATAGTATGGTCGGCGTTTAATTCCGTTGGAAAATTTACGCTAAGAAGAGCAGATAAGATACTAAGAAATTGGCAACACTGTTAAAATGACCATGATAATATTCTACTGAACAGTAGCGTAGATATCTAATTTTAAATTACATAAAAGTTATTATTTTGCAAACATTTGATTTTAGGACAAGTGTAAATGGGATCGTCGCATGTCCCCAAATTATGTGGGCATATTATTATTATGTGGGTATATTATTATTATGTGGGTAATATTTTACAAAATAGTTTATAAAAATATAGTTTAAATAAAAAATATCGGCGTTATTAACTTCTGTGATATTTCTCGAAAGTGATAACACTAATCGACTCGACTGAACAGAACTTATTGTAAAATAATAATATCTACATATATAAAAACTTGTCAATAATAGTATATTATTCAACGAGCATGTAATGGTGTCTATTACTCACGATGATGAAGTTTCCCCAGAGGGGAAGTCGTAATTCCCCAGAGTGAGTAATAGCCATTACATGCGGTAGAATACTATACTTTTTCTACGACCTTTTTTATTTTAATTATAAAAAAATATAATTATCAACTACTCGAGATTAAAATTATAATTTACAAATATACATTTTGTTTACCAGTACTCGGCTGAATAATTGGTTGCTTATTATTACCAATGCTGTCTAAGTTATGTATTGGTTATAATTGGTTGTTTATTATTACCAATGCTGTCTAAATTATGTATTGTAAAAAACACAACAACAAATAGTAAATTCATGTTATATTCATTTCCGAAAAATTATAAGTAAAGTACCAACTACTGTCATTGTATTAAATAGAAAATGGCTATTATCGGTGAACGTATTATAAAAAGTTTTTTCTACAAACGTGTTAAAAATGCAATTTTTTTAAAAGGTTTTTTAAAATTTAATTTAAACTGTATTATTGCATTTTTAACACGTTTGTAGAAAAAAAACAAGTTTATGTAACGGAATAATATTTTCGCCAAGAATTTTTAGACATTCCCCTCGAGTGTAGACAACCAGTTTTACCTTTTACGCGTCACAGGTTTCACGGTTTCAGCAATTAACAAAAATATTGTATTTTATACATTTATAACGTTTGTAGAAAAAATATTGTATGATATACGTGTTAAAAAGTACATTTTTAAGGCACTCATGTCAACTTTCACATGCATGCCTTAAAAATTTTACTTTTAACACTTATATCATAAATAACTATTAATGTACATATTTACATTAAACTATACAGTGATGAGCTCGCTAATAACCGGCAGAATAACGCAAAAGATGGAAAATACATTAAGTTGTGAAATAAAAAGGAATGAAACTAGTGGAGGTGGGAGATAAAAACTTTGTACCTTTTTGTCCTATCAAGAACTGTGTTTATACCCTGTTTTCAAAGATATATAAGCAAAACGAGAATACCTCCAATTACAAGAGAAATAAAGGTTTCAACTAACACCTAATTCAAATGAAGTACTTACCAAAGAATATAGACGTGAGTAGAAGGGTACGGCCCTGAAACCTTTTAGCATAGAATTTTGCGTTCCAACTGAGTAGGTGCTATGGAGGTGCATATATTTGACAACGTCCGTAGTCACCGTCATCTCACCACCGCCCGCACTGCGGCCGCAACATCCCTCGTCAACAAGCCTGCTTATAAACGTGACAATCTGTTTCATATAAAAGCTTCTTCTAGGGGCTATAATATTCTTTGTACTTAGTATCTACTCAGAGTCACTGTTATCACTTGTATCACTCGTATCATCTAAATTTATAGTTATTTTTTTGATTAATGTTGGTAAATATTTAAGATAGTCATTTTCCACTCCGATCACATGTTTGATTACATTTTTCCAGTTGGTTTCTGTGATTTTTGTGACTTCTCTTCTAATTAACTGGAGAACAGTAGAAGAAAATTTAGGAGCCACGTTTCTTCTCCTTATGTTTCCTTTAAGTTGAGCCCATATTAACTCTATTGGGTTCAATGTACAATAATAAGGAGGAAGTCTAAGCACAGTATGCCCATTACTACGAGCACAGTTGTCTACAACATATTCCTTTTCGTACTGTCTGCTATGAACAACCTCCAACAATTGCTGTTTGGTATATGATGCCTCAAAATACAAATTTTCCGTAAATAAAAATTCCTGAATTTGTAATTTATTCCAACTATTATTTGGAATTCTTTTCATTAACCTTGAATGATATGATGCGTTATCCATGACAATCACACTATGTGGGGGTAATTTCGGAAGAAGAGATCTTTCAAACCATGATTCAAAAATTGAACTTTCCATATCGTCATGATAATCTAGAGACGCGTCTTTAATTTGTTTTGCAGATAATAATAATGCATCGTCGATCCATCCATTTTCCCCACCGCAGTGTAAAATTATAATCCTCTTTCCTTTATTGGGCGGTACTGAGTTGAAACACTTTTTGTTATTATTTGTCCAACTTTTTTTCACTGTGTCATGAGTATCGTACCAGGTCTCATCTAAATAAACAATATTTCTTTTCATTTTTCGATATTCAGTTATCTGTCTTATATAACTATTTCTTAAAGAAATTATTCTAGTACTTTCCATTAGCGTCTGGCGCTTGTCTATTGTTTTGTACTTAAAATTATTCGCTTTAAGAAATAATCGAAGTGTTGTTGCTGAACATGAGAGAATGCCCTTTCGAACTAATTCACTTCGAAGGCTTTCAATAGTTGGAAAAATGTTAGCCGCATACATTTGGTATATTGTTCTGGTTATAGGTTCAATTAAGTGCGGTTCTATTTTTCTGAATTTGCCACAATCCTTTCTCTTCTGTCTAGAAGAAGATGTTTCTCCTATAATCTTGTAGCAGGTTGCTTTGGGCACTTTGGTTAAAAAACATGTTTCTGCAATTGCCTCTGATTTAGACAATTCAGTACAAAGTCCTTCATAAACATTTTTCAGCAGACGTTTGGCATCATCAGAAAGGTATTGAAAATGTCGCTTACGTTTTACTACACACCTTTGTAAATCCTCCAATTGATTAGAGGGTTCCATTGTCTCTTCAGCTGTAGAACTATTTTCGCACCACGAACGCAACATTTTAAAAGTATCAAACGTATAAAAACGTAAAAAATATCACGTAAAAACAAAAAAAGTATAAAATGTAAAATTTTAAAATGCTTTCCGTAGAAAAAACACTGATAAAGTCACGACCAAACTTACTTGCAGTTCACTATTTGAAATTTTAATTTAACTGAACGCTGTAGCAGTTCTGGTTTGACTAAAAATATTCTTGTTTCCCAAAAATTTGTTGGTCATATCCGCAATTTAAAAATAAAATATTATACAAATTTGCCTACCTTGTCCCGTGCCTTCGGCACTGGACGGTCGAAAATCTGATATATACCCTAGTTTATGACTCCGCAAGCCAGTCAAATACTGTTATAATCTTACCCCACGCACCCTAAGTATGAATAAGTCTGCCGACAAAAGATATCGCATTATGATTTGTCATAACAACGATATCCGATGTTTTCATTGGCCGTTGGTCCACATGGACTGGCCAACAGTTCGATGAAAACTTCATCTGGTTGACTGCCCATATTTTAAAACATTATACCAGGCACGTCTGAATGTAAATATCGAGTGGAATCTTAAAATTTTGTACTGTTATAGGTCGAGTCATTGATAATTTTACAGACCCCTGGTAGAGTACTTTTTTATTGCCTGATTTTATT
Source organism: Diabrotica virgifera virgifera (assembly GCF_917563875.1). Taxonomy (NCBI): domain Eukaryota; kingdom Metazoa; phylum Arthropoda; class Insecta; order Coleoptera; family Chrysomelidae; genus Diabrotica; species Diabrotica virgifera. Next base: position 6,618,496 of record NC_065446.1, on the reverse strand, counting down.
ACAGATACATATATTTTTACACAGTCTCACGGAAATACGAGGCTACCATACGAATATCACGAGATAAGTCACCAAATGGACGAAGAAGTATTGGCAGACCAAGAAACATATATAACTTAAACAATTTAGGAGGCTAATATTGAAGAAGAAATAGGCGTTAACGCCTACATACAAGAAGGAAGAAAAAAATCTTTGTTTTATTCTATTTCATATTTTTTTACTTTTAAAACATACACATTACAAAGGTATGGCTACCTATATTCGATTTTTACCTGACGATTCTATAAATACTACACGATTTCCTGTGACGCTGAAGAATTGTTATATTATGTACTTCGGGAAACGCTATTTGGATTTCAAAAAGTTGACTTTTTTATGGTCTTCTAATTTGTTAGGACAGGTTTCTTTATTTTATTGGTGTTTTTAAAAATAGACCAGATGACTTTGTCGTGTCGTCTGTTTTTGTGTTAACTTGTGTCAGGAGTTTCGATAAAAGGTAGTAAAAGCTGTTTATTGCTTAATTATATTACTGTTTAGAAAACTTGCCATAACAATGATATTAATCTCTTTAATTTATAAGGTCCGTAAAGTTGGCTTGTCCACTTTTATATAACAATAAAATTTTCATGCCATAATTTAGTGCTCATTTAGTGCTAATTTTGTACCGCAGTCCCGAATTTTGTGCTCTTTATTTATTTAAAAAAGCAGGTGGACAAGCCAGCTTAACGTTAAGCTGGCTTGTCCACTCTTAGTACACAATGAAAAAATAAAATTATTCAGATTCTAAATAGGCTATAATTTAGTGCTCATTTAGTGCTAATTTTGTACCCTAAACATTATAATGAAATATTTGTTTAAACAATTTGTTATAAACAAAATTTAAAAAAGTTAAAAAATCGAAAAATTTTTTATGCTAGAATTTAGTGCTCATTTAGTGCTAACAAAATATCCATATCCTGAATATTGTGCTCTTTATTTATTTAAAAAAGCAGGTGGACAAGCCAGCTTAACGTTAAGCTGGCTTGTCCACTCTTAGTACACAATGAAAAAATTAAATTATTCAGATTCTAAATAGGCTGTAATTTAGTGCTCATTTAGTGCTAATTTTGTACCATAAACATTATAATGAAATATTTGTTTAAACAATTTGTTATAAACAAAATTTTAAAAAATTAAAAAATCGAAAAATTTTTTATGCTAGAATTTAGTGCTCATTTAGTGCTAACAAAATATCCATATCCTGAATTTTGTGCTCTTTATTTATTTAAAAAAGCAGGTGGACAAGCCAGCTTAACGTTAAGCTGGCTTGTCCACTCTTAGTACACAATGAAAAAATAAAATTATTCAGATTCTAAATAGGCTGTAATTTAGTGCTCATTTAGTGCTAATTTTGTACCCTAAACATTATAATGAAATATTTGTTTAAACAATTTGTTATAAACAAAATTTTAAAAAATTAAAAAATCGAAAAATTTTTTATACCATAATTTAGTGCTCATTTAGTGCTAACAGAATATCCATATCCTGAATTTTGTGCTCTTTATTTATTTAAAAAATCAGGTGGACAAGCTAGCTTAACGTCAAGCTGACTTGTCCACTCTTAAAAATTAAAATATCGAAAATTTTGTTATGCAGGAATTTAGTGCTCATTTGGTGCTAACAAAATATCCATATCCCGAATTTTGTGCTCTTTATTTATTTAAAAAATCAGGTGGACAAACTAGCTTAACGTTAATCTGGCTTGTCTACTCTTAGTATAAACAATGAAAACATAAAATTATTCAGATTTAGTGCTCAGATAGTTATAAACATTATAATAACATATTTGTTTAAACAATTTGTTATAAATAAAATTTTTAAAAATTTGAAAATAGTAAAATAAATTAATAATTTGTTATAAACAAAACTTTAAAAAGGTATAAAAATGTAAATATTTTTATTCTGCAACTACAGTAAAACCAGATATATATTATTTTCGGTCCTTTACTGTAATAATAACTAATAACTTACTTTTTGCTAACAAAATATATATTCCTTGAATGTTGTGTCCTTTGTTTATTTTAATCGAGCCTAAATCATATTATGTGATATAAAAAATATTTTAATAATTTATATACTGTAATGTATTATAAATAGTTTATTCCGTATTTGACCTTAGGAGCCAGGATATCACATCTTTAAAGATGGCACGTCATAAACCCTTTTGTATTGAAAGGGACTTTTATGCGTGAAATATACCTCCAATAGTGTTTTCTCATGGTTTTTAACTACAGTAGAAAAAGTTGGAGACTTTAACCTTCGTCGGGCGGCATAGGTACAATGGACCGTGATAGTGTGACGTCAAAACGTCAAAATTTTTCCAAACACGCTGTGTCTAGGGTATACGCTAACGTGTACGCAAATAAAAAAGTTAGGTAGAATTAAAGGTCATAAAAAATATTTTTCTATCAAACAAACACTAAACATATCAAAATAGCGTGTATCAAAATATACAATCACTGCCCAAGCTAAATAGTCACTAGCTTGATGAAGTTTAACTTCTATTTGCGTACATTTTAGCGTGTACCTAGACACAACGTGTTTGGAAAACTTTTTTTGACGTTTTGACGTCACGACTATCGCGGTCTATTGTAACTTTTGAGTTTTCAAGTGGTGATAACTTTCTTTTTCAAAGAGGTAGAGACTTGAAGCTTTGTGACATCTTTACATTTATCCAGTAGATTATGTGAGCCAAATATAACAAATTATTGTGAGCCAATTATCTTAATTCAATTAACGGACATCAGGACATTAACTCATCTGGATAACATCTCGATAAAATTTCCCGATGTACTTGGGACCTCTGATTATTATTTACTGGTAGGAGTAATCCGTTACATTAACAATGACCTTACGTCGACTGATGGATTAGGAAAACTGTCCATGGGACACTACACAACAATCTGTCGCAGAAATAATATGTGGATCGAGTTTAATGATCTCAATGCAGGAACACAAAGAACTCTAACCAAAGATGTGGACAAAAAAGTCAACATAGAATTTCTAATATACATTAAAGTTGAAAAAACGTATAAATAAAATCAATTAAAACTGTATCACCATGCCTTTATATTTAGACTGTAATTCTTTTCTACATTAATAAAGAGCACCAAATTTGATCTCACGATGTCTTATTTAGTTATTTGCACACAATTTGCGCTAAATTGGATCACTAAAAATTTTCGTTTTTATTACTGTTTAAAATTTTAATGTTTTATAATAATCTTTATGGTACAAAATTAGCACCAAATAAGCACTAAATTATTGCATAAAAAATTTTTCGATATTTTAATTTTTAAAAGTTTTGTTTATAACAAATTGTTTAAACAAATATTTTATTATAATGTTTATGGTACAAAATTAGCACTAAATGAGCACTAAATTATAGCCTATTTAGAATCTGAATAATTTTATTTTTTCATTGTGTACTAAGAGTGGACGAGCCAGCTTAACGTTAAGCTGGCTTGTCCACCTGCTTTTTTAAATAAATAAAGAGCACAAAATTCAGGATATGGATATTTTGTTAGCACTAAATGAGCACTAAATTCTACCATAAAAAAATTTTCTATTTTTTAATTTTTTAAAATTTTGTTTATAACAAATTGTTTAAACAAATATTTCATTATAATGTTTATGGTACAAAATTAGCACTAAATGAGCACTAAATTATAGCCTATTTAGAATCTGAATAATTTTATTTTTTCATTGTGTACTAAGAGTGGACAAGCCAGCTTAACGTTAAGCTGGCTTGTCCACCTGCTTTTTAAATAAATAAAGAGCACAAAATTCGGGACTGCGGTACAAAATTAGCACTAAATGAGCACTAAATTATGGCATGAAAATTTTATTGTTATATAAAAGTGGACAAGCCAACTTTACGGACCTTAATTTATAAGCTTTTCTGTTAGCTTCTTTTGTCTAATAGCAACATAATATAAATGTTAAATCTTAAATCTGTAAAATAACATTAGTGATTTTGTCAATTTAATTTTTGTGGAAGTTGCCATTTTTTCTATGAAAATATGGATCCGGTGTTTCCGTCATCAAAAATGCTAGAATTAGGAGAAACTTAGATGCTTATTTGGTATTTATAGACTGTGAGAAGACGTATGACATAGTTCCTAAACAAGAATTATGGAGATGTATGAGAGACAACTGGGTCCTTGGGAAGTATGTAAGGCTCATGAAGGAAATATATAATGGAGCGTACACCAAAGTAAGGACTTACGTCTTCTTCTGGTTCATATCCGTTTTCGGATGTTGGAAATCATATTGGCAATCATAACCTTGCTCGCTGCGGCTTGAAACACTTCCATTGGGGTTTTCTTAAACCATGTTCTCAAATTCCGCAGCCATGATATTCTTCTTCTACCGGATCCTCGCTTACCGTTGACTTGTGTCGGATTGACCGAAAGTTTGCCAGTGACGGTTGGTTTACATCAAGGCTCTTCACTAGATCCCATAGGCGTAACCAGGAGGGGTTTTGTGGGTTATAACCCCCCTATTTGGATGTACTTTGAGCTCTATACGCTTAACACCATTAGGTACTATTCCATATCCCCCAGAGACCATAAAGTAGTTGTAACCCCCCCTTAGCATTATCCTGCTTACACCTCTGCTAGATCCCTAGCTGGTTATCTTGTTATGGATATGTTACAGTTCAAGTTGATTCTCAGTTAGAGTTGACTATTCCTAGTTCGAGTCAACTCCAACTAAAACGAGCAGTAAAAGTTGATTTGTAAAATTTAATTCAACTTTTACTAGTTTGAGTTGACTATTGCTGGATCGATTCGGTAAATGTTGATTATACGAGTATAATCTCACCTGCTTTTTTGATGACTGTGCGTCTCTTTGTTTTGACCGCTTCAACTACTTATCATGATTTGAACATATAGGCCAGGAAATGAAGCTGAAAAAATGGCAAAACCTCGCAATTTTTTCGTCCAGCATCGATTTGTACAAAAAAATTGGGATTAGACTCATTTTACCCAGTTCATTTTCTATATTAAGCCGTTGTACGCTTTTGGTTTTTTATGGTGATAACTACACCTAATTGTAAAAAATTACAAAATAACATTTTAAACTTTAATATGGTCAACATTTGGTTTTATCAGTTAAATAATGCCTGTTTTTATGCTTTAGGATATAATATCATAATATTTCAACTTTTAAAACCACCCTTGTTGGAGCTATACCTATATATAAAAAAATTATATCCTAAAAAATGATTTCCGCTTGCATCGATTTGCATAAAAATTTGGGATTAGGATAATCTCACCCGGTACTTCATATTCTATATCATGCTTAAGGGCGTTGATTATTTTTAGGGGTGTAAACTAGCCCTTATTGTCAAAAATGATATAAAAACATTGTAAACCTTACTATGGGTCAAATTTGGTTTTGATTGGTTAAATAATGATTATTTTATGCTTTAGGATATAATATCATATTTCAACCTTTAAAAATCACCCTGAATAACATTACAATTTTTATAAGTAATTAATAGATCTATACAGAAAAAAAGTAGAATTACGTACAAAAACATTTATCTACACAAAAATACGAATTTACAAATACAGATAGTTTTTTAGTCATCTTCATCTAGATCTAACTTCATCTAGATATAACTGGTGGGCTATCTTTAGCTATAAGAGCTATAAGACTATGTAAATTAAATTCCGTAAGATAATTCCGAACGAGAGAAGGACAAATAATAGCATACGCTGATGATATTGTGCTAATAACAAAAAATAGAAAAACAATGGAACGAATGTTAAACGAAATGGTAACAGAAGGAAAAGTAATGGGATTAAAAATAAACCAAGAGAAAACCAAAATAATGAGATTTGACAAAAACTTTGAAAACAGAAAGGTTAGAGTAGGAGAATACACTTTTGAAGAAGTCGAAAAATTTAAATATTTAGGAATATTAATAACAAACAATGGAGAAAGAGAAACCGAAATCAAAGAAAGGATTATTACAGCAAATAAGAGCTTCCATGCAAATAAAAAATTACTTAAAAATAAGTTATTGAGTAAGAAATCAAAAATGAAAGTATACAAAACAATAATTCGACCGACGATGATGTATGCAGCCGAAACTCTTAGCATGACAAAAAAACAAGAGGAAAACCTTAGAATACAAGAAAGAAAAATACTAAGAGCAATATTAGGACCAATAAAAATAAATGACAATGAATTTAGACAAAGAACGAACCTTGAGTTACTGGAAGAAATTGAGGAGGATATAGTATGTAAAATAAAACAGCAAAGAGCAAAATGGCTAGGACACATATGGAGATCCGGATCAACTACGACGATATACTCAATATTGGAATGGACACCAGCTGGCAAAAGAAGACGTGGAAGACCAAGATCTACATGGTTACAAGAAGTAGTAAGTGATCTCAACAATGCGGGCATACGACATTGGAAAGGGAAAACCAGAGACAGGAAAGAGTGGAGAAAAATAACAGAGAAAATTAAATAACGAACATGAGGACTGATCTACCTCAAAACATAGATCTAGAGAGCGTAAGCGGCGTAACCCCTAAAGGGGTGTTTAGCCACTATATATATAAGATAATTTAGTTTTTAAGTATGGTGAGTTTAAAGGGCTCGAATAAGGAGGTGTTTGCTTGTAAATAGAGATTTTTAGCAGCTATATCTCACTAAATATTCACTGTAAAGAAAAACTTTGCACAGGTTAATTTTAATTATTAAAAAAGATACAATTTAATACTCCATCATTTTTTCGTATCTCTAATATTTTTGGAGATATTTTGAAGAAAAAATTTAAAATTACGAAATTTCAAACAATTGTTTTATCTTTAAGCTTCAATTTTTCTAAATTTTAAATAGGTCAAACTTCTTGGGTGTATTGATAATATATAGGTATATAAAAAGAATTACAGAAGGCCGAAGATCAATTTTAATTAGGAGGGTAGTTAGGGGGTTGTTATAAGTCGCTCAATTTATATGCTAAAAACTTTTTTTTGAAAGGTCTAATTATTGTATACTTAAAAAAATATTCTGTAAGCTTTCCTCGAAAAATGCAGTTTTTCCGTTATTTGGCTTTGAATATTTCAAATTATGCATTTGACGAAAAAGCTAACCTTTAACAGGCCGTATGTCAGTTTGTATTGGTTGTAGAAAAATGATAAAAAAAAGGATTTTGTTTGTGTTTCTAAAAGATACAATTTTTAAAGCTACAGTTTTTTTATTAACTGTATATTTTTTGAGTTATTTAAAAAAAACCTCTAAAAAGTCGATTTTTTCGTCGTAAAACTGCTACTTTCAACCGCGAATAACTCGAAAAATTTTCCATCGATTTCCCTGGTTAAAATGTAATGAAAAATTCCCGCCCCCGAGATGTGGTGGCAACCACCTCTAAGGTTTTAGCGTAGAGCGACATGATATAGAAAATGATCCTTGGGCTATTCCCTAACTTCTGTGAAAATTTCAAGTAAATCCATGATAAACGAAAAAATTGCCAAAATGCTTCATTTCCTGGCCTAATATCCAGTAACATTTATTTAATTTCTAGAATCGGTTGTTTGTGTGAATCAACTTTTACTAAATGGCATTGGGAAGAGTATACTTTAACTAGTTGGAGTCTACATTTACTAGTAAACAGGGGCGTAACAGAGGGCCCCGCAGCATGAAGCTTGCGGGGGGGCCCCAATCGCTTAAGGGCCCCATTTTGTCATCTGATATTATGTAAAAATCTGTTATTCTTATATTATTTTTACGTTGTCTGTTTAAATTTAAAAACGTAAAAATTTCTAACTAGACGTATTTGCCAAGTGAATCATCTGATAATATCTAGAAACTTAATCCCTTCCGGCCTACCGAAATTTTATGGCAGCGACAATAAACTATATAATGCTTTGTACGTGACTATTGAAAGATATTAGAATTGCAATTTGACGAATTTAAGAACAATATTTTTAAATCTAAAAATGTGTTTTCTTTATCTCTGTTCTTGAATGTTATTTATGTTTGTGTTATTTTACGGTTATAGTTGCATCAGTTTGGTACGCATTTATTTAACAATTATTGACGACTTTTCTTGTGTAGGTAATCATTGGACAATCTCTCAACAGATAAACGGTAAGATAAGGAAATTATTACAGTTACGCTTTAGGGGAGTCAATGTAGAAAAGCTTGCATTGTTTCGGTTTCGAAAAAAATCAAACAAGCTTATATTTTTCTAAAACATTTTTTGTTAGTTTATATATCTTATCTTAAAGTGAAAAGTTCTACTCACAGATGCCTCTAATTGTTTATTAATTCTTTAAACAATAAAACTGTTTTATATTAAATAATTTTAAAGATATCGGCGAATTCATCATTTTACTTTGTTCAAAAATGTTTCTATTTGCTTTTTGATTATGCTGAATTCGAACATGTCATTAAATCAGGGCCATAAGTACGATGTTGGGGGCCCCGGGGCAAACGTGATCTGGGAGCCCCCTACCGGGAGGTCTGGGGTTAATCACCCAGCAGAAGGAGTCCGGGAAAATTGATATTTAACCACTTGAAAACGCATTTTAATGTACTCCATGACTGAAGTTTCCTGTACCTACCTACATATTGCTATTTTAGTTGACGAACACAAAAAAAATTGAAATCACATTATTTTAAGCTAAATATTTACCATCAATATAACATCTTTTCTGTTTTCAAAAAAAATATATTACATATAATGTTACTTACATTCTTCGGCTATAATGTAGGTTTTTAATCGCGTTGTATTGCCTATAGGCAGTATAACGCGATTACAATCGCGGGGCCCCCTTCGCCGGGGGCCCCGAGGCACTGCCCCGGTTGCCCCAATAGTAGTTACGGCCCTGTCAGACATTACAATTTGAAAATTCAAAATAAATTTTTTGAGCACTTATACAGTATGTCTGCGTGGCTTCGAACCATATGGGAAACATTTTTATTATCAATTTTACGAAAAAAGTTATTCTTCATGAAATGCTCTGAATGGTCTTAAATCTGAGATACAAAATAAGCCAGATAAACCATCAGATACCAAAGCTTATCAATTTTATACGAGGTAAGTCAAAAAATAGGAATTTAACTCAAGGATAAAGTACTTTTATATTTAACAGTATACGATTTTAATTTTAATATGTAATTACATCCTTGTATATAAATAATTAATTTTTCCAAATATTTCTCAAATTACCGATAACCAACATCATTTTATTACAATAATTATAATAACTATTTTATTATTAATTTTTTAATTTTACGAAAACATTCTTTATAAAATTCTTATCAGATTCTTTATAAAAAGCTCTGCATTATCTCAAAACGAATATTCAATGGTAATATATCACATTTTACCAGCTTTATACGAGGTATGTCGAAAAATATGAATTTCTCTCTAAGAGTTAAGTACCTTTATAGTTCACAATATTTCAACTGGAATTATATAATTGCATATTTAAACATATTTTTTAATTGCGAACAACTTTTTATAATAAAATTTTTCAATATTGTAAAATATACCACCTTTACCCATATTTTACCTTTATAGGTACTATTGAGCGAAATTAATATTTTTTGATATACCTCGTATAAAATCAATAAAATTTAATATCTGATTATTGCAACTTAGGTTTTATACCATGCAGAGCATTTTATGAAGAATAACTTTTTTTCGTAATATAGATAAGTATGTAATAAACAAGTTTCCCATAGGTTCCAAGCTACGCAAACACACTTTTTTGGAATGAGTCTGTATACCGATAAAGATGAGAAATGTAAGTTGTTATAAACAGTGAATGATAACGCTAACACAAAAAAGTTTTTGTTGAATAAGTCGTATTTAGTAGTTTTTTAACGCGGGAGCAGTCGCGCTCACTTCTGTCACGTAAGCAGTCGCGCGTAGAACAAAATCGAACAATACGAATTTAAAACAAATTTCAATTTTATATTTTTGTTTGATTGTTATGTTAAAAATATCTATTTCTAACAATTTTAAAACTAATTGGTTCCCACCAAAGCTATAAATTCCACCAAAAAAAAAATAAATAAAAATGAAATTAAAAAAAAAATCCCAAGTATTACTAAATACAATCTTCTTCGAGGCACTTACAACTGGAAAGTTATGTTGCAAAATTGTTCATTAAGTTATCACGGAAAATGATAAAAAGTTGGATTTTTTCTAACGGCGCGACTGCTCCCGGATTAAAAGGGGCCCCATTTCAAATTCTGCGGGGGGGCCCCGACGGAGTTTGTTACGCCACTGCTAGTAAATGTTGAATAAAAATCTTTATTTTATATTTATAATCAACTTTTACTGAAACCAGCCGTTTGAGTTGACTAGAACTAGGAATAGTAAACTCCAACTGGATAATCAACTTGAACTGTAACATATATACAGACAGAGAGGATAAGGAAGGTTTATTGGTGATGATATTGTATGAGTAAAGAAAAGAAAAGGGAGGAATAGGAACGAACGGGGACAGGATCGGATCGCTTAGTGGTGTCCAGTTAGTTATCATTCTAAACATTAAGTGTGAGCGTCTCTGTATATGTCTTATCCTATTTTCTCCCCCTAATTTTTCTTTCATTTCAGCATTTGTTTTTATTCTTATTTCTCCATCTCTTGTAGTAGCTAATACGCATCTAAGTTAAATTAAAAATTAATCTTGAATTAACTTTCAGGTATTCCTTTTTGCTCATTTTCCAGACCAACATCTTATTTAATTCATGGCACTTTTTAAATACAGGATGTGGGTCATAAATTTAAACTAGACAAGTTTTATAGAAATATGTGGCAAGTTTTCAAATAATACGAATATCTGTGAAACCAGAGCACAATGCCGATTTTAAAAAAATTACTGTTTTAAGGTTCTTTTAACGCGAGAAATGGGGCGTAGAAATTGCCGCATCCTTGTCTGTTGGAGGTGTGGATATATATTTTGAAATAGACACCGTCTTTATTAATCGGGTCTTGTTTTACTGCGTTAAAATTCTACTTGGAACCGTTCCAATTTTATCAACTTGAGCTGTGATTACACAAAAAGTCGAACGGTCTTTTGAAAGACAATGGCTGTTTCCAACAATTCGAGACTATTGATATTGCAATAAAGAAAAATACGGTCATGTACGAATGTAATAGAGATTAATAATAATTATTGTATGTCATGCCTAATTTTTTGTGATGAGTTTGTTTAATAAATCCATCAACAGAATCTAACAGGCAGAAAACCACATGGACAAAACTAACATTTTAAAAGTAAGATTTAATAAAAAAATTTTGTCCTGGTAAAAGGTATATTAGTTTAAATAAAAAGCCCCTATAGTGCTACAAACATAGAAACAAAACGTTTCCGCTCTGTAACAAGAGCACCATCAGTGTTACAAGAACATGGTGAGCCACCCAAAAATACAAAGGTTAAAACCTTTTAAAAATAGACTAAAGTCTTATATAGTCTATTTTAGTCTATTTTTAAAAGGTTTTAACCTTTGTATTTTTGGGTGGCTCACCATGTTCTTGTAACACTGATGAAAATTTTCTTGTTACAGAGCGAAAACGTTTTGTTTCTATGTTTGTAGCCCTATAGGGGCTATTTAAACTAATATACCTTTCACCAGGACAAAATTTTTTTATTAAATTTTACTTGTAATTAATGGTATACACTTACACAGCCAGCTACAGGAAATTCTTCCTTGTGAACAATTTAAAATTTTATTTTATTAACAATCACATCGACATTGCATAGTCCATAAGATCAAGGCCAAAATTTTTCATTGTTTGAAAAGAAATAGCTCCTGCACATATGGTTGTTCAATTGATAATGAAAAAGTCAATAATAATGGCTCTTATAGGTCACCATTGACTGCAACATCCTGACCAGCTCGTTTTTGAAGAAGTACGCACCAATGATTCCACCAGCTCATAAACCGCATCAAACAGTCAGCTTTTCTGGACGTAATGCTGTCTCAACATACACAGGATTATCTTCATTCCAAATACGGAAGTTTTGTTTATTGACGTTACCATTCAACCAAAAGTGAGCTTCATCGTTAAACAAAATTCGCTTATGAAAATCGAGATCAACGGCAATCTCGTTTTGGGTCCATTCACTGAATCTACGCCTTACTAGGTGATGATTAGAAGAGCACTTGAAGGATGGGAAAAAGGCATCTCAATAAATGGTCATAAAATAAACAACCTACGTTTCGCAGAGGACACCTTCTTGCAAATAGTCAAGCAGAGCTGGTTGATCTTATACGACTGGTTGAAAACGAAAGTCAAATATATAGGTACTGACCTACGGATGTGATTCTTGGACCCTGAGAAAATCTGAAAGAAGAAAGATAGACGCCACTGAAATGTTCTGTTCGAGACGAATCCTACGAATTCCTCGGACCGACCATAGGACAAATAATTCAATTTTATGAGAGCTAAAAGTTAGCCAACGACACTCCAGTAAAGTCCATCTCCAACAATTATAATACTTTGGACATGTTATGAGAGCAAACACAGAAAACATGGAAAGACTCATTATACAAGGAAAGGTGGAAGGCCGAATATCACGAGGAAGATCCCCAACAAGACGGATTGATCAAATTACAGGAATATGCAAAAGACCTATGCATGAATTAAAAGAAATGACCAGAGACAGAGATCTTTGGAGACGGACAATACACGACATCATGACGACCACTACACTCCCTACAGGGGGTCAGGATTGAAGAGAGAGAGGTGATCATGAAGCTTAAACTCATGCATGAAACCTAGATCTTTCATCAGCAAAATCTTCCATAAATTGGATGAACACATATCCAACTGTTGTGCACGATGGTGGATAGACTGATGCGAGTTTGTACGAGTCTCTGTGGTTGAGTACCTAAACGTGGTGCGAAAACTTTCCATGATTAATGGAATTAATTGCACTGATGGACGATTATGTTGACCATAAAATAGATGCAGTGCGCGATACCTACAAAACCATAATTTTCAAAATAAATTTGCATAATTTGGAAGCTTTGTTCAGACGTTAGTCTATTCATGCTGAAATGCCAAACTAAACTAAACATAAATCACTTGACAGCTGTCAAAATTTTAGTAAGTTAAAAAAATATTGCCAACTTATATTTCTATACCTCTAAAAAACACACACCTTACAAAATGTAGCAGTTGCATACTTTTGGGGGTCTAAAGAACCACAAAGAAAGATAATAACAATTAGGTATGCATATTATATTAAGATAGCCTCGTATTTCAAAATAATATGTTTGTAAATATCAAATTATTTTTTAATTTTAAATTAATATCATTATTTTTTTTAACTTCAGTCCTTATCTGGTCTTGGTTTTGAACGTAAACAAGGAAATATAAAAGCGTACTCGATTTACATAAAATGAAATATTATGAATAAAATGAATAACGGTTTTGTGATTATACAAAATAAATATTCATATTTGTATAGAATTATAAATAAGTAAAACCTCGATATAACGGACTAATTAGGGGGACGGGGTGTCCCTTAAAGCCAAAAGTCCGTTATATAAAAATAGGTTTAAAATAAATAAAAAAACTTCTTTTTTGAAAATATGTACATTGTATTTAAATATAAACAAAAACACAAACAAAATTCTATTTAATTATCTTCAGAAATTCGTCGTGAAGTGACGTTGTTTGATATCGACCGACACGCTTGCTTTCGGTAATCCTGCTTTGAAAAAGGAATCAAGTTTTGTTTGCACTTTTGAAGTATGCTGTTTTTTTTATAACCAACTCTCTAAAATTACGAAATTGCGTATAAAACAGTTAAACTTCGTTGTCTGAATAATCAATAAATGTTATCAGATCGTTAAGATGCGATCTTACCTCTGAGAACTTCATTTTTTTGCAGTGTTGTTTTGCCTTCTTTGCTATGCTTCTTTTCATGAGCATTTTTCAGTGCGTCACAAATGATAGAAAAAAAGGTAGGTCCGTGATAATATACAGTTTAGTGACATGACATTTTAGTTAAATCTGACAGTTGTCAAATTTTATTTGCAATTTGGCATAAAAACAAATCCATTCTGTTTATTGCATTTATAAAATGGTATTTTCTTTGATTTGTATAGTCTTATAAATTGTACAGATTATATTCGTAGATATATTATATAATTCGAAAATAATTTTTATTTTGATTATAGCGCCATCTATTGACAACTAGAATAAATGTTATAAATGTCACCGACGAAATGTAATCACCGACCTGCGTTTTTTTCTGTCACATGCAATTTAACGCGTTAGAAAGAAATCGAAAAACTGTGAGGCACTGAAAGATCCTCATGAGAAAAAGCGTATCTTCATTTCCATCCTCATGATTTAGGTTCATAACTTCATCTGCTATTTCACTTTCAGTCGTGATATTATACCCAGGGACACCTTCATCTACTTCTAGCCATTGTAAAATAAAACATCTCAGCTACTTACTTCTTCTCCGGCATTATTAGATATGTATTGTCTTACAGAAATCAGGAATTTCCAACCCTTCTACTCTTATGTCTGCATCTTGGCCAACAGACATTTTTTTTACTAGATATTCGTTTGGTTGTATTTTTGGCAAAAACATACAATTAAAGTTTCTAGGTAGGTGTAGCATTTGGGGTCCACGGGGACCCCGTTGGTATTGTATTTGAAAGGTTAAGCATGTATCATATCAACAGAACGTTTTTAATTTTTTTACATTTGACCGGATTCTTCGTCCGTTATATCCGAAGTCCGTTATATCGAGGTTTTACTGTATGTACATAATGTAGGTATGGTGTCACACAACACATCAGTAGGTACACTAATGTCATACGTCAATAATTTTTTAAATGTACAGGTTTAGCTCTTTCCTCTTTCTCTCTTTCTGTTATTTTATCCTAGAAGACCTTTTGTTTTCGTTGTCAACTTTAGTTAAAAAAAACAAAAGAAGATTTCTCTCAGAGAAAAAAGAAGAGACTCTCAAGTACCTAAAGGTACACGAGTATAAATCAATACAAAACAAAATTGCTCAAATCAGAAGGACTATCCCACTTATTTTATAAATGGTTCGTATGTGGCCTTCGTTGTAGACCAGGGTTAGACTAGCTTCAGCCAAAGCCTCGTCGGCTCACCTTTAGCGGTTGGCACCTCAGGAGCCAGGAAGAGCACTCCCAGAGCGGCTTTGTTGGGTTTACCTCCTCTACATCTTATAGTGGAGTTCGACTTCTGCCATAGTGACAACCTGTCGACTCAACCGTTCAGACCATCGAGTGTTGTTCTGTGCTTTCTATGGCACAGGACAGCAAGGTCCCTCAATTTGAGTTCTCATTCTCCGTCTTGTTTCAATTCGCAAAATTAAATTCCAACAGAGGGCGCTCAAAATTTTAAAGATGGCCGACAACTCTAGGAAAACAATTCATTTTGTCATTTGAATTCACAGTTCTAAAACGTTAAATTAAAATCATTTACAGGAGTGTTTTGCCAAAGTAACCACTAAGTTTTGCAACTAAGACATCTTATAAGTTAAAGACGACTCAAAATTATGTTTAATCTGTATGCATTCATTTAAATTTGATGCTAACTACTGATTTGTTTTTACCTTTTTTTCATAAAAAAATCTGACCCCCCGATAATCACACAGCGTTCTAAAAATCATTAATCTATCTTAGGATTTCTAATTTTGTTTTTAATTTAATTAATAGGTGCACTACAGTTTATTTTACACCAACAGATAACAATTTTTAATTAAATAAAAACTGGAAACTTGGAAACTAAGTAGGTGAATTTATTTTATAATAATTGTGTACTGGAAATTACGAAGTGGTCGGGATATTTTGCATAACAATGTACATTCTATGTACAGAATATATACTACATTTTATTTATTTATTTAATTTTGCAGTGGCTTAAACAATAAAAAATAATACGTTTAATACAAACGTTAAATTAACAAAATGTGTGATTTGGCATTGGTTAATTTAGGTCATTACGTAGAGTATATTAGGAATGAATACTGAGGAACACTGCAATAGTTTTTTTAAGTCGAAATTATTGTTAATTACAACATAAACTGACCGCAAATATGTACACAAATTAATGGCAAAGTCAATGTTTTCCTTGAGTTGATGCTTGTCAAATTCGCCACCAGGCGTCGCCCACTTTGCGGTTCCTCGCCAATTTACTGAACGGGATGAGTGGATGGAACGAGATACTTTACTGATCCGTCGAAGAGGGCAAGCCCCGGAATATATTGGGTCTAGTCGGGCCCTCGGCTTCCATACATTAGTGTTCCAGCCTGAGATCTTTGAGATTCTGGTATGTGAGCAGGGGATAATTGATAAGGTTTGCTCATACGGGAGTATCTCTATCTGCTCTTAGAATCAAGCAGTGCTAAGGGTCCTGGAAGCACCCAAAGTCAGCTCTAAACTGGTTCTTGGGTGCAAGAAATGCATTGGGTGATGTTGCTTTGACCAGTAGGGTCAATTTGACATGGGTATACGGACACAGGTGAGGAAGGGAACGAACAAAGGGAAACAGACTAGTGACTGTCTATGAGGCCACAATGTTACTAAAGGATTAAACTTTCGTAACGGCAGGAAGAGCTCAGATTTGGAGCCTCTACTGATACTGACAGGTAGTGAATCCAGAACAGCCTGGGCACCAGAAGTGCGTACAATTGACTCGCATTAGGAGGTTGAAGCGCATGAAGGGCTCACAAATGGGTCTTGCCCCGATCTACGGTAACCATACTGACGGACGGTTCACAAGGGTTCACAGTGAGAAGGATTAGGATTTAATAATCCTGCAATATATTTTTGTGCTGAAGATAAAAAAAACCTCAGTTACAATCTGAAATCTGCAACTTGTGAAGCCGTCACATATAGGATCTGAAAAAAGTAACACAACACAACAAAGTAATTAGGTGCAATGGTATAAAGAAATTGGTAACCAGATTGCGCTGATAGTCTTGCAAAATAATGAGCTAACCTAAATGAGCCACCTAAAAATACTCTTATTAGTTGAGATATCATCTCTGAAAACAACCAAACGGAAAGAGCAATATCCACATTCTGAGAAAATTGAGATGAAACAGCCGAACATCTCTTCTTTAAGACCAGGATAATTGTTCCTCATCTCATAAATACCTAGAACTAAATAAAGTCCTTTTGGAACTCATTAAAATACCTACCAGTATTCGAGATACAGAGCAGTAAACAGCATGGTACATAAAATATTTAATATACGTGCAGGCTGAGCTACTTGAAGAAAATCGTGACGAAAAGAAGTTTTTAAGAATCCTACCTCTAAGACGGGTAAAATATTTTGTATCATTAGATAGACGATCTTTCAGATCGCAGTTTGAAAAGATTTGTGAGTTGTGAGGCTAAAAGATAGTTTTGAAATCTACAAGCTACCATGAACAATCAATACATGTGAACTAAAAGTACATAAACGGGAATTTAAAAGATCTAACAGAAAAGCTGGGATGTGTTAAATTACCTTGTTCCTCTATTATACGCAGTGTACGTCTTGAGTAATGTCCATACTTCTGACTATGTCTGTCTATATCTATATGACGAGTAAATCTTCAATAATGTCCACAGACGAACCATTTAATAATGCGACTGTTGTCCACCTATCCTTGAACTTTTGTTAAAAATAATTTTAGCGCCAAAAAGTTATCACCGAAAACGACAGTTAAATTCGTACTGTTTAATAATTCTAATATTTTATAAATAAATATTTCGAAAGAAGTAGGTACGGCTTATCCATTTAGGATGTCCAACACATTTTATTTGCAAAACTGGTGATAATTTTGTCGAGATAACCTACTTTCACTACGCGTTTTGATACTTTTGATCCTCGCAAATTAAAAAAAAATACGAATATTTCATTGAACTTTTCAATTAAAAGATACGTTTAATTATTTTTAATTTATTTATTTTCGGAGAAATCCCTGAAGATAATGTGTGTTATTGTGTCATGTAAAAACACGCGAATTAAGATGATAAAATTTTGATAAAGACCGACAAAATTTTTGGCGAAAAAGTTGATTTTAACGGTAGCTATATATATATTGTAGCAATAAAATTTACCCTGTATTTAAGAAATTTTGTTAAAACAAAGCAGGCATGTTTGTTAAAACAAAACAAACATGTTTGTTTTGTTGTTACTTTGTTTTAAATCCTGTAGATTTAAGTAATTATTGTATATTATAATTGAAAAAAGAAAAGAACAAAAAAAAAGAGAAAAAGAAAAGAAAAAAAAACAAAAAAAAATAAAAAATGCAAAAAAAAAACAAAAAAAAAATGCAAAAAAAAAACTAAGAAGATGTAAACCTCCGCGAGGGTGAATCGGGTTTACGTCTTAGCGTAGTAAAAAAAACAATTTATAAAAAATAACAATAAAAAAATTAATAAAAAAAACAAATTAACAATATAAAAAAAATGCAAAAAAATACAAAAAAAATAAAAATTTACAAAAAAAAATGAACAACCAAAACAGAGTATTATTTAGATAATAATTGTAGATAATAATGTTAGTTTGTTATGTATTTAAGAGTTAGAAATACAGAAAAAATTCCTCTGATTGAAAAATCAAATTTGTTTGTTTTTAAAATAACAAAATGTCTGGCTAATTGGCTCGGCCAAGGCCATCAAATTCACTCAAAAAAAACGGTAGCTAATGATAGGGGAGCCCAAGTAGGAATTTTTGCAGTTACTCGAGCTCGTCAGATTATCACCTTGTGCCCTGTAAATGTACCCCTACCAAATATTGGCTCTTTCTTAATACAGGGGAGTTCGTTAAGGAGGGCCCGAAACAAAAATCTATCCTTAGAAAAACTCGAAATCGTCAGATTAAGATAAGGTAAGTACATGCAGAACAGTGTATATTTCACAAATCTGACGATTTGAGCGATTCGTAAGGAAATGGGGGAGCCACAAAGTTTCACAAAAAAAATTGAATATTTCGCGAACTGAACGTCAGATCGAAAAACTAAAAAATATTCAACAAAATATAACAGAGTATTTTTATTTATCTGTTTCCCATTCTGCATCATCTTCCTTTGTTGACACTAATGATAATAAAAATAGTGAACTACAAATTCCAATCGTTGGATTTAACAGCACTACCCACCTTTCAGTAATCATCAAAACAATACTTCTAATTTCCCTGGAATTTCCATATTTGCGTTTTTATTAGATTGATAACTCGGCGGTATCAAAACGATTACAAACATTCGTAGATTATAAATTATAAACAATCATATTTTTATTCCAGAGAGATATTTCCACGGGAAGTAGTTTAATATCTCATTGTGCGAATGTTTTTAAAAGATGTTTCTTTTGTACTCATTTTGGAAATCTTAATTTTCGCGCATGTTAAAGAAACTTTTATAACTGTTCATATACTTACATTTTTATGTTTATGTTGTAAATAACAATATGACAGTGTGCTTTTAATTATTCCCACAATCTTATCATAGATACCTTAGTTTTATTCACTGCCACCCTAAACAGCATGCTTGTATCAACACAATACCAATCTCGCAAGTTATTCAACATTGATGTCTTTCTTCGTCCTGGACTGCGTTTGCCTGCTATTTTCGCTTGTCTGAAGTACTGCTGCAGCTTTCTCTTCTTAATGCTTTTTATAATTTCAGTAGTCTTGTTAAGGGGCCATTCCATTTCAAATCACTCAATTTTGGAGCAAAAAAAAATTTTGGACCTCCGATTTGTCTGAAAATTGGTATATAGCTTTAGTCCTGTCGCCAGGGAGGGTACAACGGCCTCCTTTATTCAGATGGACTTACCCAAGTTCTTTTCATGTATTTTGACCCGTAGAATACGAATTTTTTGGGTAACAGTTGATCCGGATGTCGATAAGATTGTTATTGACCAAGAACTTGAGGAATTACATAACAGAGATTTCTCGCAAAACAAAACATTTTTTTGTATTTTTTGGGTCATTCTAAGCAAAAAATGTTTTAACAAGTTTTCTCGTAGGATGCATAGTTTTCGAGATAAACGCGGTTGAACTTTCAAAAAATCAAAACACTGCAATTTTTAAACCCGAATAACTTTTGATTAAAAAATAAAATAGCAATTCTGCTTACCGCCTTTGAAAGTTCAAGACAAATTATATCGGTTTTGATTATTTGCATTGCTAAAAATTTATTTTGTTATTGTTAAACAAAGCTACAAACACCTAGTGCGTGAGTGATGTTTTCAATGATTTCTCATTTAAAATCGAACGAGTAGGTAGAATAGGTACTAGTGCAATCCAGGCTATTTCTACGTAGCATGCGCTAAAACGCATGTAAAGGCACGGGAAACACTATGTGTTTATAGCTTTGTTAAACAATAAAAAAATAAATTTTTAGCAATGCAAATAACCAAAACCGATATAATTTGACTTAAACTTTCAAATGCGGTAAGCAGACTTGCTATTTTATTTTTTAATCAAAAGTTATTCGGGTTCAAAAATTGCAATTTTTCGATTTTTTGAAAGTTCAACTGCGGTTATCTCGAAAACTAGGCATCCTACGAAAAAAATTGTAGAAACATGTTTTGCTTAGAATGACCCAAAAAATACCAAAAAATGTTTTGTTTTGCGATAGATCGCGGTTATGTAATTCCTCAAGTTCTTGGTCAATAACAATCTTATCGACATCCGGATCAACTGTTACCCAAAATATTCGTATTCTACGGTTCAAAATACATGAAAAAAACGTGGGTAAGTCCATCTGAATAAAGGAGGCCGTTGTACCCCCCCCTGGCGACAGGACCACTTCTTCTTCTTCTTCAGGTGCCATCTCCGCTACGGAGGTTGGCAATCATCATAGCTATTTTAATTTTTGAGGCAGTAGCTCTAAATAGTTGTTTCGAGCTGCATCTAAACCACTCTCTCAGGTTCTTCAACCATGAAATTCGTCTTCTTCCGATGCTTCTTCTGCCATCTATCTTTCCCTGCATTATGAGTCGTAGGATGCCATACTTCTCGCCCCGCATCACATGTCCGAGATACTGTAGCTTCTTTTCTTTAATTGTAAGTTCAACTTCCTTTTCTTTACCTATTCTTCTCAGTACTTCATTGTTTGTAACTCTATCTACCCAGGAAACCCTCATAATTTTTCTATAGGTCCACATTTCAAAGGCGTTAGTCGTCTCATTGTCTCTACATTTAACGTCCATGATTCCACTCCATAGTATAGAACACTGTAGACGTAACATTTTGTTAGGCAGAGCTAATGTTAAATCTTTGCTACATAGGACCTTTTTCATTTTTATAAAATTAGAACGTGCTTTTTCGATTCTGACTTTTATTTCTGCAGTGTAGTCATTATTTTCTGTTATAAGTGTTCCTAGGTAAGTGTACTTTTTTACTCTTTCGATCTGCTGGCCCTCTACTATCAAGATTTCGTTAGTATTATGGTTGTTTTTACTAATTTTCATAAACTTCGTCTTTTTGATATTGAGAGAGAGTCCGTACTCCCTACTACACTTTACTATTTTACTCATGAGTCTTTGCAGGTCTTGTAAACTATCGGCTATTATTACTGTATCATCTGCATATCTGATGTTGTTAACTAAGACTCCATTTACTCTTATGCCGACTGTTTCATCTTCCAGAGTTTCTCGCATTACCTCTTCAGAATAAGCGTTAAATAATAGAGGTGATAGTATGCAGCCTTGCCTGACTCCTCTCTTTATTTCCATTTCTTCAGATGTTTCTTTTTCAATTCTTACTATTGCTCGCTGATTGTAATAGAGGTGTGTTATTAGTCTTAAATCTCTTTCATCTAGGTTTTTATTTTTTAAGATTTCCAGAGTCGATCATGTTTTACTTTATCAAACGCCTTATTGTAGTCTATAAAACAGACGTAAAGAGGATGGTTAACATCCAAACATCTCTGTGTCAGCACGTTGAAGGAGAATAATGCCTCTCTGGTACCCATACCATTGCGGAACCCATATTGAGTGTCACTAATATCCAGCTCCAGTTTAGAGTGTATTCTGGCGTGGATAATTTTCAATAGAATTTTCAAGGTATGTGACATTAAGCTTATGGTTCGGTAGTCACTGCATTCTTTTGCATTCACCTTCTTTGGCAAACACACAAAGGCTGATGTCAACATTTCTCTGGGGATGATCGTGACCCGTCAAAATAGCCCGGTCAAAACAGCCCCGTCAAAAAAGCCCCGTCAAAATAGCCCGAACACAAAATAGCCTCGACAAAATAGCCCGCAAACAAAATAGCCCCGACAAAATAGATCGCACACAAAATAGCCCCGGTCAAAACAGCCCCGGCTAAAATAGCCCCGGCTAAAACAGCCTCTTATAAACAATTACATAATTATTTATACAAGGTGTCCAAAAAGTTTTTTAATTTAAATTATTTGATAAAAAGGAATAATGTATTTACTTTATTTAATTTAAAATGCATTTTACTGTTGCCCGAAAACAGAAAAAATGCTTATATCATAAATAAACATTGATTTTCGCTTAACTTAAATGTTCAAACTTCCAAAAGGCAGGGAAGACAGGACTCGAGTTCTCTGAAAAAACCAGTTTTATTTAATGTGGTTAAGATAAACATCTGAATAGAGGATAATTGCCATTTCCGAAAAAATGTATTTTTAAGGAATTATTTCATGATGAATTCTGAAGGGTGCTTTTTTCTCGGGGCTATTTTGTCGGGGCTATTTTGTCGGGGCTATTTTGTCGGCGGGCTATTATTCCGCGGCTATTTTGTCTGCAGGCTATTTTGTCGGAGCTATTTTGTGTGCGGGATATTATGTCGGGGCTATTTTGTCGGAGCTTTTTTGACGGGGCTATTTTGACGGGGTACCGGGGATGATTCCTGTAGTATAGA
Organism: Diabrotica virgifera virgifera; assembly: GCF_917563875.1. Taxonomy (NCBI): domain Eukaryota; kingdom Metazoa; phylum Arthropoda; class Insecta; order Coleoptera; family Chrysomelidae; genus Diabrotica; species Diabrotica virgifera. Next base: position 6,595,590 of record NC_065446.1, on the reverse strand, counting down.
TAGCGTTGAACAGTTCTACTATTATGTCCAGGTTTAAAAATAAGATATTTAAGGTCAAAAAATTTCCTTCTTCTTTTTTTCTCAAAATGTTATTTTATGCGATTTTACAGTGATTTGGTGTTTATTTATACAAATTTGCATTTTCTATCGTAAAGTATCAATGGAAAACATAATATTTTAATAGAAGGGACTCAAAAATGTCATTACATGACATTATAACAAGTTACTTTGATTCAAAACAAGCTTTTGATCAAATTTTATAGTGTAGAAAACGTTAAAATACGTTTTTTACATTTTTCTCCATTCCCAAAATACATCATAATCGATTTGGCTGAAAATTTTCCCACAGATAGACAAAACATAGGACTTTAAGTGGTGAGAAGGATTTGAATTATATTACAATACCAAAAAAGTTACATGCAATATTATAGTCAAAAATATAGGCGTCTACTGTAAGTACAATAACTCGAAAATATCGACCTCACGACAAAAATTGTTAAAAAGAAATTGTAATAATTGTAAATACGATTTATTTGGAACAATTTCAGTTCCTACCATTTTTGTCGAAAATTTAAAAATGGCGGAGATATTGAGCAAAACAGGTTCTCCTTTAAAATCAAGATGGCTGCTAACGTAACGGAGGAATTCATTCGTGATTTTAAATTTAGGCTACTATTGACTCCCCTAAAGATCAGAAAAATAAAATTTTGGGCAGCTCGGCATTCAAGGTCAAATGCTATCCCGACTGGACTAATATATACTTTTGAGTCTGATATTACTGCATGTAACTTTTTTGGTATTGTAATATAATTCAAATCCTTCTAACCACTTAAAGTCCTATCTTTTGGCTATCTGTGGGCAAAATTTCAGCCAAATCGATGATAATGTATTTTGGGAATGGAGGAAAATGCAAAAAGTATTTTAACGTTTTTTACACTATAAAATTTGATCAAAAACTTGTTTTGATTCAAAATAACTTGTTATAATGCCATATAATGACATTTTTGAGTCCTTTCTATTAAAATATTATGTTTTTCATCGATACTTTACGACAGAAAATGCAAATTTGTTTAAATAAACACCAAATCACTGTAAAATCGCATAAAATATCATTTTGAGAAAAAAAGAAGAAGAAGATTTTTTGACCTTAAATATCTTATTTTTATGTCCCGCAGAAGCTATATACCAATTTTCAGACAAATCGGAGATCCAAAATTTTTTGCCTGAGTGATTTGACATGGAATGTACCTAAGACGTTCTAGTATTGTGAAGTTTCGATTCTTCTGTACCCTAGAAACTTTTAAAATTCTTCTATAGCAGCACATTTCCACCTTATGGCAATTTAGATCACTTTTATTCACAGTACATACAAGACTCAGCACCATAAAATAAGACCAATAATACGTAACAGCGAAGTAGGCGGATACGCAATACCAATTTTAGGCCTCGGTTTGATCAATTTGCTCAAGTTTGGACGTTGGTTGGTACTATTTACATAATATGTATAGGTATAAGAAAGAAATATAGATATACCTATGCTCAAAAGAAAGACTTAAATGAAAATTTGCTTACTAAAATGATGACAGATGATACAAGACTCTTCTACCTTCTACGGACTACGAAGTCACAAACTCAAAAGCGATTACAAAAGTTGAACGGTTAGAAGATCTCGAAAAATATTGTTATTTAGTAGAATGGAAGTGTATCTATTTTTTTTAGAAAAAAGAAAGCATTAATGTGCAATACTACGGATAATTAACCACAAACTTTATAATTAAGCCACACACGCGCTTCCATATTATTTATTAGTTCAATCGTGTGAGTATTTGGCACAAATAACACAGGTCATCTATTCGCGATAAAAAATATGTTATCTTTATCGACCATAGAGATCGTTTAATATTGCTACATTAATTAACAATATACATTGTATATGTGTCATGTATTCGAAATATTGTAAATAAGTATTTTACTTAAATTGTGGCAAACCACTTTGTTGCTAAATATTAGGTACAACTGCTAACATTGCTTATGTAGAAGAAAAATAAGGAAAAACACATTCAAGCTATTTGTCATTTCTTAGGCTTTGTATTTTGTTAAGAATTTTTTATTTTGCGTTATTTCCGAAATGTCTAATATTTCCCTTATCTTCTATTCCTTCCTTTACCACTTTCGCCGTTTTTTTATTCTGTCGTCGGAAGTTTTTAGTTAGTTTTTCCATCATTTGATTTCCGTAACGGGATTGGAAAGGGAGAGGCATCATTATTTGAGGTGAACGTAAAAGGAAAGGTAAGGAAAGGTATATTGGTGATACAAGTAATTTGGTGATAATTTTTAATTGGATTACCCCACAGTTCCCTATGCAAGCACATTCTTGACACAGCGCTAGTAAGTTGTTACGAGTGTAAGCAGGACAAACATATATAGGGATATAGATGATGTATTCTATTAGACACTTACAGTAGGAAAAATGAAAGAATACCCATGAACGAACATATAAAACACGCTGTATTTTCCTGTCACCGTGTCACACAAATAATTGGCCAGCGCAAGTACATGTAATAATTATTGTTACATGTACTTGCACTGGACAATTTTCTTTGTGACACGGTGACAGGAAAATACAGCGTGTTTTATATGTTCGTTCATGGGTATTCTTTCATTTTTCCGACTTGTACAAGGTACATACTAAGCTGGTACAGACCCAGTCCTGGATTTGTCAATAGGCCATATAGGCCGCGGCCTATGGGCGGCAGCGTCTTAGGGGCGGCAGATTTTACAGGAAGCTCACTTAATTATAGAGAATAAAGGTCAAACAAGTTCACAGGTTGTCTCATGGTTTTTTATACTAATACGTTAAATTCTCATAGAAACTCACATATCGAAAATTATCAATCCTAGGTATTTTTACCGTTTTTCAAAGAAAGAGGCTCAAGAGAGTGAATCTAACTCGTTGGTCGGCTAGAGCAGATGCCTGTAAAAGTCTAAGAGATTCTTGGGATGAAGTAGTAACAGTTTTAAAAATTATTGAAAATGACACTACAGAGAAACCCGTCCCGCGAAATGAGGCAAAAGGAATTCGCATTAAATTAGAAAAACTTGAAACTGCTTTCATGGTCGTATTTTGGAATGCTATTTTGGAGAGATTAAATAAAGTGAGTATTCAGATTCAGAGCTCATCTGTAGATGTTTTGACGGTATCTGATCTCTATGGATCTCTAGTAGAGTTTACAATAGCAGAACGAGACAACTTTGACTATTTTGAAGAAAAAGCAATTGAGATGAGCGCTCTTAAGCAATATCAAGGTGAAATAAAGAGGCAACCTAAAAGAAAAAAAAATGACGGATGAAACATCGAATGAAGAACCTGAAACACCCTACGGCTCCAGAGATTTTTTCAGAGTGGACACCTTTTTGGTCATCCTTGATAGACTGAGGGCTGAAATAGAGAGAAGGCATAATGCTTACTTAAACTTTAAAGAAAAGTTTTTATTTTTAACAAAAATTACTGAATTTTCAACACAAATAGTTACCGAAAAAGCCCAGTCGCTGGTGAAATATTATACCAATGATTTAGAGGAAGATTTGGTTCAAGAATGTGTGCATTTTCACAGTTACATTTCCTCTAGTAATGTTGCAGAATGTGCAGTGAAGCCTAGATCAAACTCATTGCTCAGTCTCTCAACGTTTTTGAGGAATCACTCGCTGTCTAATGTTTACCCTAACTTAGATATAGTTCTCCGCATCGCACTTTCGACTCCGGCTACGAATTGCTCTGGGGAAAGAAGTTTTTCCTGTTTAAAACGAGTAAAAAATTATCAAAGGTCTTCATTGTCTCAAGAAAAAATGAATTCTTTGGCTCTTCTCTACATAGAAGCAGAGATAATGAACACTATAAACTATGATGATATTATAAATGATTTTGCTATTAAAAAGTCCCGTAAAAAATTGTAATTATTGTTTCCTTAAGCCCTTCCTAATGACTAATTCATTATTTTGATCAACCTTAGTTCGTTTCTTACTACATATGGAAAATTATTATTTTAGTAAGGTACATGGGGCGGCGCAAATAAAGTGGCCTACACTCGTAAACAATATAAATCCGGCACTGTACAGACCAGAAATGCTGACGATGTCGACACATTTGCGCAATCCCCCAGAGATGACAAAGAAGTTTTTACCGTTTTTGAAAGTGGTGCCACGAAAATTGGCCTAGGGTCAACGAAAGTAAGACCAAGTACATACATGATAGTTACCAGAAATCCAAGACAAAGAATTAGACAAAACATTTTGATAAATACATAAATACAATTTTGAAGTTTTCTGTTATCACTGCTTGGGAGCTCATTGCTACTGATTATTGCTGATTTTTTGCAAAGGCTTTATTAATAGAAATCTCTAGTGAGATCAAATGTAGAGCTTCCTTGTGATAACCACTTTGAAAAGGAATAAGGAGATATTTTGTTTCTACATATCATGTTAGACAATTAGTTCAGAAATCAATAGAATTCGACAAGCCCATGTTCACATGGTTTGTAGATCTGAAACAGGCATTCGACAGAGTACGATTAAAGGACGCCCTCACTATCCTTAAAAAAAACATAGGTCAGAGGTAAAGAAACATAATCAAAGAGCTCAATAGATCCAACAAAACACGAATAAAAACCACACACGGAGGAAGAAATCAAAATCAATGTCGACATTAGACAAGGGGACAGCCCCAGTCCATGCCTATTTAATTTAATAATGGATGAAATTATAAGTAGTGTTAACAAAATGAATCAGGGATACAAAATGGGTAACCGAACCATGAGAATACTTCGCTACGCAGATGATGCAATCTTAATAGCCGAAAACGAAGATGACTTAAAACGCCTACTACAAAAATTTAAAATAACCGCCGAAAAGTATAACCTGACACTATCCACAGATAAAACCCAATCGATGGTAATATCCAAGAACCCAATTAGATGTAAATTAGTAGTGGACGACCATATAATCGAACAGGTAATGTATTGTAGATACTTGGGTGTGGAAATATCTAGCGACAGGCATCTGTGGCAAGAAACAAAACAGCAGGCAACGAAAGCAGCGAGAATATCTGGTTTTCTGAGGGATATAATCCGGCGGAAAAAATATGTGAGCACCGAAAGCAAAGTCCGCATTTATAAAACAAAATGTTTTAGACCTGTACTGACATACGCAGCTGAGACAAGGGCCGAGACAACAAAGACCAAACAAATAATGAGAACAACAGAGATGAAAACCCTAAGATCCATAAGAGCACGACGACGCATGTGGAGAGACCACGTAGATCGGATGGACCCTGAAGGTATGGCGCAATGGGCGAAGACACAGAAGCCTGAACACCAAGCGACCCATAGGAAGACCCAAAAAACGAGGGTACGAAAGCTGCGGAGCTCCGGATCGCAGCAGAGACTGTAACAGAAGAAACAGGACATAGTCAGACATGTTAGACGACGATTTAAAAATTTGTCCCGTATTTTGAATATGCTGGATGTGAGAGAAATAGGACGGTACAATGAGGGTACATCTTTGGGCTTATTGGGTTTGTAGATTCGGTTATAAGAGGCTTTGGAAATTTATGTTTATTTTTGGTTTTAAAGCTTTCGTCCCTATAATGTTCGTGTTGATGCAATATTAGATTTAAAATTGGTTTTTAATATTTTTCCTTCCTTCTAAAAAATACCTAAGCTATTATGTAAATTATCATTATCAGTTACCTCATGCTTGATGTTTATTTTTTGAAAAACAGGAAGTGTTACCTATTTAGTTACGTATATAAAAAGCCTTTGCGTTGTTTATAAAAGGTCCGGTTTGCAAAAAGATTTGGGCCAAACGCAAAACCGCACAGGAAGTTATTTGAAAAACTAGGTAGGTACGGAAAGTAATCTAATCAATTTTTTTTAATCCTAAACGTTAACACTTATTTAAAAACATCGTTGTGGGCTTAAACTAGCGATATTATAACCACAGTATAAATTATTTAGAAAATACATATAGGTAAAAATGGTTTTATAAATAGATTGGATATGATAAGGAAAAAATTCACATTTACAACGATTTATAGCTTATAGTTTTAATAGTGATAAAAGCTTTATCAGCGCATTATTCAAAAAACATAACCACATTTTGATAGCTTTTTGGTGTGACAAAGAAAAAAAGGAGAATATATTTATATTGTCCAAATGGGCGCAATGAAATTGGTCTAACTTGCAATGAAATTCGTCCGATTGAGTGAAACCTTCGGATTAGGTAAATAATCCTTCATTTTATGACCTATGAAATTCGTCCGCCTATTCTTAACACGAATTTCATAGGTACTGTGTCTTCTTCGACCTCTAAGTAGGTACACGATTTCGTGGGTCATCTGATTTTACACAAATCCTGACTTTTTTTGAAAATAGCACATTTTGTCAATTCCCAATGTTCCAGTTTTGATGGTGAAGACACCAATTTAGGCGATCAACCTTGTGCTGCCTGGATAACTCGGGAACCTATAACTGTCTCCTGCTGTATACTTCTTGGTACGAACTATTCTTCTTATCGTTTCAACTGAAACAGTTACACCTGTAGCTTCCAAAAGCTCCCTTTGTAGCTGCAGGTGAGAAATGGTTGGGTTTTTTTCCAGCTAATTGGACAATTAAACGATCGTGGAGAGCCATGATTACTTTTGGCGACTTTCTCTTGATTTATTTTTGAGCTTTCCTAGTTCCTGTTACCTAGCATACGTTTTGGACAGAACGCCCTGTATTACGCCTAGCTCTACATCTATGTCCCTCTGAGAACATTACTTTCTCTACAAGACCAATAATCTTTCCTCGTTGTAAGTTGTATAACCCCACATATTATACCCCACCGCATATTTTCGTTTTTGGACGCAAAAGTTAGTTTATTTATTTTCGTTCAATTTGCAACTCAAGCAAATAACCTCTATACCGTACCGAGCTGTAGTATCCGATTGCCTTGTATATTTGTTTATTTTCAATAAAAACCTTTATTTTCGCAATAGTAACAAGTATTTTCAAAAAAAAAATATTACTTTGAAATACATATGAAAAATGTCTTAAAGAATTCAAAACGCGAGCCAAATATGTATTAGGTCGTATCAACATTCAGTATTTAGCATCGAACCAGTGTTGCCAATCGCATTTCTCTAGATTATCCGATGATCGCTCGAAAAATATCCGATTTGTCACGAAAAGGTACGCTAGGTCCAAAATTATTCTGTTATAAAATCAATATTGCCAATGTTATTCTTTTAGTCCCCTTAACAACCATGAAATAACAAAATCCGTTGTTCGTACGCCAATCAGATGATTGTAATCAATTATCATTATGATAATTAACATAATTGATTGATTAATTAATTATTAATTATCAATTAACGTAACAATTAGGGAGCGTTCAAGTATTACGTTACGAGATTTTTTAAGATTTTTGACCCCCCCCCCCCTCCCCAACCTGCGTTACGTAATACTTGAACGCTCCCTTATTGACATAATTGATTAATTAATCAATTAATCTCATAATTGTAATCAATTATGTTTTCAGCAACCCAATCAAAGTTGACATTGACAGTAATTAAATATTTGATAATGATCAGTTGATTCCATTTCTGATTAGCGTTCGAACAACCGGCCCTTTAATCTACTGGATTCTCTATTTCACGGTTTAAAAATTTTCGTTTATAGATGAAAATCTCGTATCCTATCTGATTATTACCTGATTCATGTATGTAAATACTATGTATTTACTTACTATTATTATATTATTCGTATTTTGTATTATCGTAATCGTAAGTGTTAAATTCTAAATAAATAAATAAATCTAAATATTTCATTATTTGGATCGTTATATTAATTTATTATGATTATTTAAGTAAAAAAAAACACTTTTAAATATTATTTTATTAAAACGTAATAACTACCTAAAACTAGGTACTGGAAAAATAAATAATAAATAAATCAATACAAAATAAACTACAGCTACATTAATAGCATAGGCGCAAAATTTCTGGTCAATGCTTTTAAAATGCATTATTTTATCGAGTCCTGAGTTACTTAAGCACTGCACTTCATAAAATGAAAATAAAACTAAATCGTGTGTGAATTAGCTTTCATAAGTTTAAAGACTAAAAACTAAAAACTCATCGGACGGCAATAAACTCATACTCATCGAACTAATACTCATCAAAACTTCGAACTAATACTCACTTGTGCATTTAAATTCTAAACAAAAGAATCGGCACATGTCCCTTTTGTCAAAAGATGAAAAGTATATGATGTCACTAACATTCATCCAGTATAGACTACATATTTATAAAAATTTGGGCGGAACCAAACAAAATTAATGTGTTGCTGGTGTTGGGAATATATGGATGAGAAAGTTTTAGTCGATGGTAGGTACACTGAAAAATATCCGCAAATATCCGATTTATTTAAAGATACGAAGAAGATACGACAACTCTCAAAAAGGTACGAAAATCGGATAATTATCCGCCGATTGGCAACACTGCATCGAACAATCCAAAACGGCTTAAGTCCTTATGACGACAAGCGGTACTTAATACCAAAATTATTTAATACGCTTCCGTGGGGGCATTCTAATATTTCGTAATTTTTTTTTGTTATTATGAAAATGCTTAATGGCTACTTAGAAAAGAAAATTCCATATAAGTTTGTATGTGTGTATTTAAAATCTATATTGAGGAAGCATTAAAGAAACTGGAGGAGAAATTGCACTGGAATGGGAAGGAATAGGACTCGGGAACAAGTACATAACAAATCTTTTATTCGCAGACGATCAAGTGATTATGGCAAACGATGAGGAAGACACGGATTGTATGATTTGAAAGTTAACCGAAGAATACGAAAATTGGGGAATCACAATCAACCTAAACAAAACGGAATATCTTAGAATCAAGTACGAAGAACAAGACAAACAACTCTCGATTAGAGCTTTAAAAAAATACGAAGAATTTAAATACCTAGAGACGGCCATAGCGAATAAAGGAATAGGTATCGGAACAGGACATCCAGCAGATAATTATGACAGGGCCGAAATGTGGTACAAACACTAATCGTTACTTTGGTCTTCTAAAATTAGTTTACGAACAAAATTGACAATCTACATGTCGGTTGTAGAACCAATTTTGACGTACGGATCTAAATGTTGCCAAATGAAGATGAAAGGGAAGAAAAAACTGGAAGTAGTAGAAATGGACTATCTAAGAAGAGCATGTCAAATATTCAGACTTTATCACATCCCAAATGAAAAATAAGAAGAACAAGGATGTCTACGGTAGAGTCTACGGTATTGTACATCCTTTTTCTTCTTATTTTTCATGGCGCATATTCTTCACGGCGTAGACAAATATAGACCGTATACAATAGAATCCAAACAGCTTTTATGGTATGAGCATGTAATGCAAATGAAAGATGCAACTATGTTCCATAGAATAGAAGAAGGAGAGGAAGACCAGCATTAGAATGAATAGGTACAAGAAATCAGAGGAATAATGAGAGGTAGAGCCATAAATGAAGAGGAATATAATCACTAGGTTTGGCTATTATTATCTCTCTCTCTCTCCTGTCGTTTCCCCATTACTGAGAATCGTGATTTCTTCCAATATTCCTAACAATGTTTCTCCATTGGTCTCTATCTTCAGCTGCTCTAAGAGCTTCGCAGAATGAGTTTCCAGCTGAATGCTTTATTTGGTCAGACCATCTAGTTGGTGATCGTCCTCTTGATTTTCTCCCCGGAACGTTTCCAGAAACAATTAATCTCTCCAAACTGTCGTCACCTCTGCGAACCACGTGACCAAAGAATTGCAGAATTCGTTGCAGACATATTGTGGACAGCCTTTTTTTAATGTTGAGTTGGTTTAGAATGGAAACGTTTGTCCTATGAGCTGTCCAAGGTATGCGCAACATTCTTCTCCAGCACCACATCTCAAAGGCATCAATTTTTTGGCGCTCGAATGCGGGAAGAGTCCAAGTCTCTGCTCCGTATAGAAATAAATTATTATTATACTATACTGTATTAACTCAAGTCCAAATAATGTCTAATCTATCTGTGAATGCACACAAAACTCAAAGGAACCTCATGTATGCACAAATTTTGTTACAAGATTGATTTATGACAAATTTTACTAAAAACCATGTTAGACTTATTAGAGCACTGTCGAAAATATCTGACATAATTAGCCACAAATAAATCCTAGATCTAAAGTAAAGTGGGAGTTCTGAACACGTTTTTATAATTATAAAAACCCGTTGGCACACAAGAAGAAAAAACACCGGGATATAAAAGCTAAATATTAAGTTTTATGCTCTCTGGAACATTTAATTGCTTTATTATTGACACCGTGGATGCAATTTGGTAACTGAAAGTGAGTCGTCGATAGTTGTAAACTGATTTATCTTTGTGGAACATAAAGTAAACATTCATGTGCCTACCTAATAAACTATTTACGAGAAATTCCTAATTAAAATAAATAAATATTTCCAGTGATTAAAATTTAATCTTAAGAGTACAATGGATTTCCAAAAAGTATTCCGATCTAAATCATGATGTATGATGTGATTCTTTCGTTCAGCAAGTCTGAGCTCAGCATTTCTTAAATTTTGTTAAAAATAATACCCCGAAAACATTAAATTTTGAGGATCACAAAGAACAAGTTAGTATTACATAAGTATTCTTTTCTGACATTGATTCTGCGGACAAAGTCCGGTACATATTGATATACATCTACCTACCTATTCTTTCAATGTAACTCGTTAAATGTAGATTCTGAAATTGTTTTCTTGTGGAATGCTAAGTTAAATATGATTTTATGTGATTAAACAATAAACTATAGTTGATTGTAATGTTATTACATTTTACATTTGTTTTCCGGCAATCGTTTTCAAAAAAATCTGCATAGGGATTACGAACACTCGATACGAATCGTATCCGCCATGTTTTCCCATAAGGCGCTATGGTAAAACATGGCGGATACGGTGCGTATCGAGTGTACGTAATCCGGGCCCTGTTTAACCTGTAAATGTTTACATTGGCGCTGGGTTAGGACAAAAATTTGACAGATGAATTACTTACTTGGGCCTTGATCTTGTGCGTTAGCTATATTTTGAGTGAATTATGAGAAATTATTGTTAAATATTTTATTCAATCTGACAAAAAAATCAAAAAAGAATCTGACATCAAAAACTGTCAGTGGTTCTAATAGTAGTGTCACATAATAGGGCTTTTCATCGATTGTCATTTGTTTCGAGCTCACAAGTTGTATAATCTGTGTATAATATAAATATACACGGATTGTACGACATATGACAGAAGCTCAAAACAAATGCCTGTGTGTGAATGAAAAGCCCTATAGTAGTAGTAGTGTCACAGTGTGGTACAAACTTCAAAACAGCAAGGTAATCTTGATATTTCTGTTTCATCCCTTGTAAGAATTGTAATAAGTAGGTACACAATTTTATTATTTTGTCAAAGCAGCCTCCGTTACAAAAGGCGAAAATGAAAAGTCAGAAATCGCATGGGTCATGAGTCCCTGCTAAAAAATTGGGCGATATTTTGAAAGCCCTATTGAAGTATGAGATTTTTTATTATTTAGTCAAGCAGTGATGCAGTACTTATTGATCCTAAACTTTCACAATTTCGGAGAAGGTAGATGCAGAAAAGGTTATTCAACACTAAGATGTAGATTCAGTAGAAATAAGGCCTTTTTGGGCTTGGGCTTACTCATTTCGTCATTTCTACCGAAGCAGGAGGGGAACTACCTGTAGAAGAATTATTGCTACTGACGAGAAAATCTTAAAACACTAACGGCATTAAGATTTGATAATGATATGGAGAAGACAACGAGGTTGAAAGAAGATAGCGCCACAACCATTTTACGCCTTTTTTAAAATTCATAGAAAATTCAAAATTAGTTTTGGTTTGGGTCATTACATTTGGGTGTAGATGAAAATAGGTAAAAAGTATGGCATAGAAGTTAAATGTCTTGTAGATGCCAGAGATAATTATTTTTACAATGGTTACATTTATTCAGGTGAAAATTCAGATGGTCAGAATTTATCGTAAGAAGAAAAAACTATAGGTTCCAAGTTCCAAAAACCAAGGGTCGAGAGTAAACTGAAATATGACAGCACAACATTGGTTTAGTATTTGGCTAGTTCTAATAGAATTGCAAAAGAGAGCTTCTTAGTTTCTACCCATAATATGTTGAAAATATTAGATTACTTTACTTTTTTTTGTATATTCAACAAAAATAAGACAAGTATGTATTACTTATTTTATCCATGCATCATTCAACACTGAAACTAGCAAACCAGAAATGATTACAGACAGGGCCTATTTTACCACTAGGCCCGTGAGGCACCTGCCTCGGGCCCGTATTTGAATGGGGCCCGGAAAGATCACCAAACAAACCATGTTTATTACAACAACAAAACAAATTTTCAAAATTCTTTCATTTTACGAAGAGTCAATGATAAATTGATAACCATAAGAGTTATAATTAAGTGGATAGACACAAATTTTCGGCTTCAATGCCCTTTAAACACATTCATTTTTTCGAATCCTCAAAAAACTAATAAATATTTTTAAAAATGTAGACGCAGAATGAAAGATTACATTATTACCTAGGGTCAAATGTCCTTTAGAATAAATAAAAAGTTTCTTTTGAATAAGATATGTATTTGAAATTAAAAATCACACTGAATTTTCTCTTTTTTTCACCCCTGTAGGTACCTAACTTATTAAAATAAACATTATCGAAGATTTAAGGGAATTTCGGCCCTCGGTGGTACCTAACGTAATCTTTCATTTTGCGTTTAAATTTTTCATAGTTTTCTCAGGCCTCGAAAAAAACGAATGCATTTAAATAGTATTGTAGCCGAAAGTTTGCGCCTATCCCCTTAAACAATGTTTAATTGTTTAAATATTAATTTTATTTATTGTCAATAAAAAATTTATTTTCTTGTGCAACTATATTTCTATTAAATAATTAATACATTTAAAGAAGATATTATTATTAAATTATATTTAGGGGCCCGAAAATTGTGTAGTGCCTCGGGCCTGATTTGAAGTAAAATAGCCTCTGATTACAGACTTTAATATGACTAATCAACAAATCATAGGGATATTAAAGGATACCTGGGACAAAAGTGGGAAAATTAATCTTCTTATAGAAAAACTCGTAGATCTTTTTCCAAATGATATGATAAATATCTGTGGTATTAATACTCATGGTTTACATCAAAGCTATAAGCTACAAACAATTATTGACACCAATGGACCATAGTCAATTTTTCAAATCTTTGGCTAATAGCCTGACCTATTATACCGTACGTGCATAAGGGATATTTTGGAACTCATTACTTAACCAAAGAGCTAAACAGCTGTATGGAAAGTCTATTATAGATTGAAGAATCTCCATTATCTCTATTATAGAAAAAAAGGCTAACAATTCGAAGGATGAATTACTTCATGTAGAACTATTCATGTAAGTACTTGTGTATTTGTTTCGAACATGGAAAAAAATGTGGAATCTGCATACAAAATCGTTTTTAAGAAAACAGTAACTTTAACAGTAATTTTTATTGGTAGATGGTAGAAAGCTAAAATTGTTTAATTGTAAAGGTTAAAAGATCATCTCAGACGGAAACAAAAATATTAATATATTGTGATGTATACTGTTAATTACACAAACATAAACCACAGTATTGTAATTTATCGAAATAATAATTCTAGTCAAAAATTGTGAAAACAAACAACAGAATAAAAAAGTTATAAATAAAAAGAATAAAAATAAATATTAATCAGCAATTATTGGTAAAAAACGGTATTAAAAATTGTTATCTATATCCAAAAACGTATTTTCAACTGTACTTAACGTATTTTCTTAATATTTTTCATACTATTTCACAAGAAGTGATCCAAATTACGGAAGGTTCGTGCAAGGTTCCCAAATAATCTCCTAGATGTCGCCGCGTGTTTTAAATGGAAATATTCTGCTTGCCGCTTTGAAAGATTATACAAATAGAAAGTATGTTTTATTTCTACTTTGATTATTTTGATACGAATACGAAACACTTGTGGCCAATCGAAATCTACACTTTTAGTTAAAAAATGTAGGTGATCTAATTTTGCGGCTATCTGTAGTCAGTGTAGTTATATAGGTAGACAATTATTTTTAATACTTAATTAGATCTCCAATGTACAAAATTATCGTGCAAATTCTTATTATTGCAAGCCTAAGAATTAACTTGTTAAGAAAACTTTTATTAAAATTTAACAATAATAAAATATTAGATAGCAATAAATACTAGGTACAGCTGGTTCCTAAAAAAACTGATACGACTCTTAATAAGATTTGATTATTTTGAGCAGTGTATGATTGGTCTGACATTATATTATATTTATTATGACAGACAAATAATAAAATAAACAAACAAACAGCCATTTTTTGAGGTTGAAGTTATCTGACAAATTTTAAGATTTGGCAGTGACAGTGACAGTATGTAAATAATAAGTGTTTATCCATCAAAATATAATAAATTAAATATAATTAAACTGATATTCATTATATCACACCTCATCAAAAGCTTTTTACAAGAACATAGTCAACGATTTTGATATGGCTTAGAGCCAGACTACATCAAGATCGCCTATAAATCGTGCTGGTAATTGCCTTGCAGCGAGACCAAAAACAAAAAGAAGAAGAAGAATAAAGTACACTGCTCAATTTTCTTCAAAATACGCTTTAAGAGTCGTATCAGTTTTTTTTGGAACCAGCTGTACAATATAAAATTAAATTGAAGTCTGTCCTATCTTGGGTTAGAAGTTCGAAATTAAAAGGCTAATAATGAAATATAAAATATAATATACTTTGTAGGTACATAAAGTGAGAAAAATTCGAAAATCTAAATAGAAACAGGAATTTTAGATCGGCAAAGAAAGAATCTGATGGAAAAGGGAAAATTAAACAAAAATGTTTAATTCAACCAACAAGACTACTCCTCCTTATACTTTGTTGAATATTGTATTTAAATATATTGTTATAATATTCTATTATTGTTAATAAACAGGAGATTAAAAAAAAGCATATATTTTTTTGATATTTTCTGATTCAAAAACTATTCCTGTAAAAGGCACCTCTATCTAAATATCTGTCTATAAAACGGTAAAAATAAAAACTTCAGATAAACTATTATAGGTACCCTTGCCCAAAATATCACTGCTAAAATTTTCAGCATAAAGATGGTAAAAGTTATTGACTAAAAAATAGTAGATGCTACTTAATAACAGTAGGTACAAATGGCTCAAAAAACGCTGATGACAAAAAAAAAGACTGAAATACAAAAAAAAAGGAAAATCAAACATTGGATAAATTAATTACAACAATGGAAACCGAGAAATTTTTGTTTGAAATAACAAAAAACTGGTAGAAAAATATTCTAGGAAAAATAAAATAAAATCCATTGAATATTGTGTCTGTACCGTACCTACACATAAAACTCTATGTATTAAGTAATTAAGTAAGAACTATAGATACTGATTTGAGAAAATAATAAAGAACAATTATTAATTATAAGGAAAAGTTCAGTACAATGTATAGAAATATTGCCAGATTTGTTGATATAAAAAAATAGCATCTCATTTTCCCATCGTAATATTATTATCTAAGAAATCCATAAAATTACAATAAAAATAAGCGAATAGAAGTACTTTATATAGAACCAATGGTAAGGAAAAATTGCATTACTTATGTACCTACATTAAAATATTGCCAGATTGGCTGGATAAAAAAAAATATCATGTCATTTTCCAGAAATTCAAAACATCGTAATATTTAAGAAATCCATAAAATTACAAGAAAAATAAGCGAATAAACGTACTTTACATAATATATGTGGCACATTTTTGTAAAAATTTATTGTTTTTGAATCACTATGAATTTTTAAATAAAAAATAGGAAACAAATCTTTCAAAATATGCATTTTTATAATTTGTATACCACAAAGTAATCAATTCTCTTGAAAATGTCTTTGGATACAGTTAAAATATAAAAGAAACAATGATCTAGTTACGCAAATGAACTAATTAAACATAATTAATATGAATGATATACACAAAAACAACAAAATGGGTTAATTGGTCTGATTTCATAAATATTTACAAACATTTTCATCAAATTAACGTGTACGATGGAGACAACTACAATGAACACCCATTTTTCTATTTACAATTATAGATTAGGAAGATAGCACAAATTATCACCTGCCAATGAGCAGGTTGGTTGAAGCGCCACCCACCTGCCCAATCAGACAAAAAGGAACGCAGGTGAGCGAGGTCACGTGTGCACAGGTAGAAAACCACCTGTACCGTACCGGCACGAAAGAACCAATCGCATTAGTCGTGTAACAGTTCATAATATATTGGTTACCTGTGCGTGTGCAGGTGTTCTATTATAGGCGTTTGAATGTGATTAGTGTGGAGAGTGTGGGATGGGATCTATCCATAAAAGGAGTAAGCCGCCATCAATTTGCTGTGGTTGGTCGGAATGAAAGAAGATGCAGAAAATAGTAGTTATTACTAGATGTAAGGTATGTAGACAATAGGTTAATGGTTAATGCATTGGAATATTTTGATGCAGATAAGTGATGAGTTTTTCAAGTATGTAGTTTTAATAATCATCGTATTATGGATGTAAATGGTTAGTAAGTAGGTATGGACGAAGAACGAAGATTGTTAGTTTTGTAAATACCTATTAGGTACAGTTTACTGATTTGCAGAATATGTAGAAAAATGCTGTGAAATATGTCTTATATTGAAAATTCCTTTAACAAGATTTAAATGCGCGGAATTTAAATATGTTAATAATTGTTATTGAAATAGTGGTCATTATATTTACAAATAGAAGAACACAAAAAGTCAAAGATCTATTGCAAAACGTTAAACTAACTAAAATATTGGCCACGCAACTCCAAACAGTGGAAATACCTGTGTGTGGGCTAACCCCTAAAGCAACTGACGTCATGGTCTCTCATCAATTGTTTACAAACAATCTTCTTTAAACGGAACAAAAGCAATAGGCAACAACAAAACACGTAAAAACTAAATCTCACCACTGATTAAGCACAGAACAAAAATAATAAAAGGCGATCTAGGCAGAACAATGGAACGTTTACTCACGTTGACAGGTGTTCCAGACATTGGCTAAACTCCACAGTCTATAGGAGTAACTGTCGTAACACCCAAACATGCTCTCACTACGCGCCACCATGGCAAACTAGAAACGAGAGCGGCACGCTCTACGGATGAGAGCGACGTAACGTAACTATGTTTTGATCAGGAGCATCTCCATCCATCCCTACTCTGGTTCGGTGTGTGTGAGTGTGTGCCGCTCCCCCCTCCGATCGGGATCTGTAGGCGCGCGCCTACTTTGATTCCTACCTACCTACATTCGCCGTAGCGTAGTCGTACGTATTCGTACGGTTCACGGTGCCGGCTATCGCAGATGGCGGCGGACGCGGCCTACTAGATGGGATGGACAGCCGATTGCGATTTGCGAGATGTTGATAATGCGTTGATGATAAATTTATGCTGTTGATGCTTTTTTGTTGATTGTTCATTTAGAAGCATTATTTTGTTTTATTTGATTTAACAAACACACTGGCGGGGATTAATCGAAGGCGTATCTTTGAATGAATATGTTAAATAAGTATTGATTGGAAACTAAGATTCATAGATATTTACTTTTACCGATTTAGGTTTATGTTTACATAGTAATGTAGGATGTAGATATCTACATATTAGAGACTAATAATTATTATTGTCTTATCTAATAATGCAATTAATAGCTATTTGTATAACAAGGGAGGAAAGTGCTACTTTTCCTCCCGAGAATGAAGTTTACTGCCCGACACGTAGCGGAGGGCAGTAATCATTCAAGGGAGGAAAAGGCACTTTTTTTTCCACCCTCCTCAAAACAAGTCATTATTTCATTTTTATTTAATTTATTTTATGTAACTAACCAACAAAATTTATTAGAACTAAAACCGTTGACTGATAAATATACTGGAAGATACGAAACTAAATGAGCGTTTATGTACGACACCAGTGGTTTTAGAAATAGATGGCGTTAGCAGCTTTCTAGGTGCGAGATTGAATTTACGTGAGACAACGATGAGACGTATTCAGATAGCTTTGGTTATCGGAATTTGGGGTCGGTCGGGTCGATCGGATTATAATAAAAATTATTTAATTCTTTTGATGCATTTAAATTTGAGTTTTCATTCAACGATAACAATGGCAATCTTTAAAATAATTATTGGAGTGTACCTATGTATTACTTTCTAAACTCGTTTTTAAATCAGCAAGAATAATTTTGTAGTTGTAATTTGTCTTCTAATTAGAATTCTTGAAACAAATCATTAAACATTCTAAAGTTTATTTAATAATTTTATATATTATATATAATAATATAATTTATTTAATAAAAAATTTATTTAACGAGAAAAATACTCACTGGGTGATTTTAGATATTGTACATTTCTTATTTGCCTCATAATCTCGATAAAAAAATAGGTAGTTATTTTCGTTAATTACAGTCACTTCTGATAATTGTATATTTTGTTTGGAGATATTGCAAACGTATTTACTTAAATGAAATTGACTTAGTAACCCGCTCGGCCACTTTAAACTCTTCGAGAGAAAAATGGTAAGGACTCATGAATTGTTGCAATCGCGATTTCCAACAATTTCTTCCAAGTTTTTTCGTGACGTCGATATTTTCCGAGTGAGGGGGAAAATAGTGACTAAGTATAATTATTCAATTATTTATTATTAACTTTACTTCTTAAAGGTGCCGTGTATTTCTGCGTGGCGTCCACCGTGCATTGTATTGTCAGGTGAGATATTAGATAGTCACGATTACATTATTCTATTAAGAGTAATTTCATTAATATCATTTGGCGAATATTACCCAGCCATGACATCTTTTTCTAGACCTCTCTTGCCCTCTATATTTCCTTCGAGTTCCAGTTGCCGACAAGTATATCGTTCTCCTCGCAATATGTCCCTAAGTATGTCCATGATATTTTAAGCATTCGGTGCAGGCACCTCATTTCAAAGACTTCAAGTTTGTTAGTGGAGCTGGCCTTTATTATCCATGCTTTCATTACATACAAGAGAACAAGCCAAACGTAACACTTTAGCGTATTGTACAGTAGAAAAAATGAAAGAATACCCATGAACGAACATAAAAAACACGCTGTATTTTCCTGTCACCGTGTCACACAAAAAATTGACCATCACAGGTACATGTAATAATTATTATTACATGTACTTGCGCTGGGCAATTTTCTTTGCGACATGGTGACAGGAAAATACAGCGTGTTTTATATGTTCGTTCATGGGTATTTTTTCATTTTTCCGACTGTATCTCAGGTTGAAACCCAAATTTCAGTGAACAGTCATAAGAGTTTGGACGTCGACATCCCATTGTTTATGAGAGATATTTTTCATTAAGTTGGGCCCGTTTGAGCTGACAGTCGGAGTGAGTGTATATTGTCTTACCAAGATAGACGATTATCCAGTTTTATTCCCAAGAAGTTAATCAATTCTGAAAAATTTATTGTAAACTCTTTAGGAACTACTTATTAACTTTTGCTCTCAGAACGAATTTCGAATAAACAATACGTTCTTCAGACACAAAGATCAACAAAAATATACATTCAAAAATACAAGAGCACACAGATCCGATATTGATTATATTGGACAAACTATCTATTATATATTGACAAACAGAAACATCCATCATTCTTAAGTACTAGACATAAGATGTTTAAGTGCAGCTAATATCGGAAGTGATCACAACCTAGTACTTGGAAAAATCAGAATACATCTACAAAAAAAAAAACAGGAAAAAAGACCCTATTGAATGCGAGACAAGAATAAATGTAGAACAGCTACAAGACTTGTCAACACGAGATCTATACCAGAGAAGACTGCAAAAAGTACTGAACGAAAACTACATAACACCAGATGAAGACATAGAAGAAAGTTGGAGTTAGAGATAATATCAAAATGGCAGCAACGGACGCACTTGGAGAACGTAAGATAAGTAAATATATACGAAAGAAAAGGAGAACACCCCATGGATCTGTGAAGAAATAAAAATAAAATGCCAAGAAAAAAAGAAAATCTAGCTAGAATACAAATTCAAAAGAACGAGACAAACATATGTGAAGAATATAAAAGAGTTTGAAATGAGTTAAACTCAATAGTAAGAAGGAAGAAAACAGAACATTGGTAAGCATTTTCAAAAGAGATGGAGCACGACTTATACGGGATGCAAAAGGAAATGTGGAAAATGATAAGAGGTCAAACAGCAGAGATGAAGGAATTGATAGAAGTAAAACATATTGATACAAATACATGGACAACTTACCTAGAAAACCTGTATCAAACAGCTAATCATGAAGAACTGGAAAACCAGGATTAGAATCGGATGAGCAAACAGAAATTAAAGAGGAAGATATAACGAACGCCTTAAAACAGATGAAAAATCGAAAAGCACCAGGGAAAGATGGAATAGCTAATGAACTTTTAAAATACGGAGGAGAGAGACTTCACAAAGAACTGAATATCCTGATAAGTAAAATAATAAATACAGGAAGAATGGAGTACCACTCAGATGATAGCGTTATTTAAGAAAAGTGATAGGGCAGACCCCAGTAATTATAGAGGGATAAATTTACGGAGCACTATACTGAAACTCCCAACAAAAATACTGATGAAGAAAATAATGGCGTGCATAAATATATCGGTTGAACAACAAGGATTTAGAAGGGGAAGATCATAACGATGCAGTTTTTGTGATAAGACAAATAGCGGAGAAATCATTAGAGTATATCAAGCGAGGCTTTTTCTGTTTTATATACCTAGAGAAAGTGTTTGATAGAATACAATTAAAAGACGTGATACACCTACTATATGACAAAAATTTACCACTGGATATTATAAAACTGATAGAAAACATTTATGTACGAAATAAAATAGAAATGAAAGTCAATGGAATAATAACAGAACCCATATAGAAGCAAACACAGGAATCAAGCAAGGAGATTCACTAAGCCCTCTACTGTTTAACATAACGCTGGATGCAATAATAAAACAAGTGAAGAAAAGAAGAGGGTAAAAAATGGGCGATAAAGAGATAAAAATACTCTGTTACGCTGATGACACCGTGTTAGTAGCAGAGTGCGAAGACGACCTACAAAGATAACTGCACGAATTCAACATTAACGCAAAAGAAATGAATATGAAAATATCAGCCCAAAAAACAAAAAGCTTAGTAATATCCAAAGAACCAATAAGATGCAAATTGGACTTAGACAATAAAAGTAAATACCTGGGAATTAATCTATCATCCGACAATAATATCGAAGAAGAGGTTAAAGACTAATAATTAAAGCCAGTAGAACGGCCGGATGCCTAAACGACACAAATTGGAAAAACAAATAACTTAGAGTGGAAACAAAGGACCGAATATATAAGTCATTTGACTGAAGTTATTAGACCAGTTATGACTTACACTGCCGAAACAAGACCAGATGCAAGCAAAATACAAAGACGTCTGGATACCAACAAAATGAAGATCTTAACAAGGATTGCTGGAAAAAGACTACGGGACAGGGTAAGAAGTGAGGAAATCAGATGCATATGTGGGGTAGACAATATAAATACCTGGGTAAAGAATAGAAAAGAAGAGTGGAATCAACACATAAGCAGGATGTCTGAATCAAGGATAATAAGAATAGCCAGGGACAAGTCACCGTTAGGCCGAAGAAGTATAGGACGCCCAAGGAAAAGATGGAATGACAATTTAGGGACAGAATGACAGGCACCGTTGAAGAAAAACAGGCAGTACTTCTTTGGAGTTTTACTGAAGATTATTGTTTTCGTTTTAGTGAGAGAAAATTCTAGGCCAGTAGTGTTTGACCAATTCTCTAATTTCTAAATGACTAGTGGGATAAGTGATTTAGCGATGTCATTGATGGCAATAAGGAAAAGTGCAACGAGTAGACCATTGAGGAATGTCGTTTAATTGGATTTTTCAGTCTAAAAGAACGTTATCTATTCGAATAAGTTTCGTCTATATAGGAAATTACTAATAAATTTTATATTTCCTGTAATTGACCAACTTAATAGAATTCTTATATCTAATCCCCAAATGGCACGCGTTATATATAATAAAAGATAGCCATAAGCCAAACATACTTTATCACATCCAAATGACCCATGAATTACAGATTCAATATCCACTAGGTTGTCTAATGTAGATGTGGACTTTCTAAATCCACTTTGTATAAGGCTAGGTAGCTATAATATCAATAAGTCTACTACTATCTAGTATCTATCAAGTGGATAAACTGATTAATTGTAGCAAGTTTTGTTCCATTGAGTTTTTTCACTAAGCTAATACTTTTCGAGTTATTTGAGAGTGAATATGTTCGTTTTTAACAAAAAAAAAACACGTTTTTAGACGCTTTTACGCAAATAACACAACAAGTAAGTATTTTATCGAAAAAAGTATTCAATAAAAATATACTTTATAAAAAATAAAAAAAATGTTTGTATAAAGTTTTTATACTCAGTAGAAGCAGAGTTGTAGCTAAAAAAGTAAGTTCTTATTCGTCAAATTCCAAATCGAATATTTCAACGTGAAATAACCAAAAAATAAAGCACATTTCTGGGAAAACTCATCGCAACTTTTTTAAAGTGTTTAAAAAAAGCTTTGTTTTTGTTTTTAAAAAAGTTTCTAGCATTAAAGTAAGCACGTTACGCTGAAAATAAAGTTGGTCCTTTTTTGTAAAAGATAGTTTTAAAAAAGCGTGAAAATCACCCTCTAAAAGGGAACTTGCATAACATTTTTATTTCGAAAGAGATGCTATAAATTTGCTAACTCATCGAAATTTTGTTAAAGCTTTGTTTTTGTTTTTAAAAATGTTTCTAGCATTAAAGTAAGCACGTTCCGCTGAAAATAAAGTTGGTCCTTTTTTGTAAAAATAGTTTTAAAAAAGCGTGAAAATCACCCTCTAAAAGGGAACTTGCATACAATTTTTATTTCGAAAGAGATGCTATAAATTTGCTATAAATTACAACAGAACACGATTTAAAAAGAAAAAAGTAGTTTGTGTTTTTCGTTTGGCCCCTCAAGACGAATAAAATCAAATTATTGTTACCGCTTCACAAGTGACTTTACTTATGTATTGTTTATAATACATATGATCTGTAAGTTTCATCGTAAATTTAGTTTTACAGTGTTTTTTTTATTTTGAAAAAAAAAATGCCTTTTTTTAAATAACTTTCTAATTATCAGTGATACGAAATATCTTGAAGTGTAAAGGTTTTGGTTTTCTGAATATTTTGTTTTTCTGTAATACAAAAATTGGTTAAGATATGGCTGTTCCGAATTTGCATATACTCATGATTAGTGACTCATTGAAGCCCTTTTAACTACAGCCTTTCAAAAATAAGCACTTTGAACCGATGAAACTTACGGATCCTCTATAATAAGCATACATACGTAAAGTAACTTATGAAGCGCTACTGATTAATTTCATTTGAGATGCTAATTAGGAGGTGATTTTTAGATTTTTTTACAAAAAAAGGGATCAACTTTATTTTGTGCGCAACTTGTTTACTTCTCATACTAGAAACTCAAACAAAATAAAACTGTTTTTAAACTTTTTAAAAAAGTTATGATGAGTTTTCCCCGAAAAGTTCTTAATTTTTTGGTTATTTCATGTAGAAATATTCAATTTTGAATTTGACAAATAATAAGAACCTACTTTTCATAATAGCTACAACTCTGCTTTTACTGGGTCTACGACTTCATAATATGTCATATTTATATAAAACATTTTTTCACTTTTTGATAAGCTGTATTTTTGCTATGAATGTTTTTTTGATGAAATACTTCCTTTTTTAGTTATTTGCGAAAATCCGTCTAAAAACGTACTACTTTTGAGAAATGAATATATTCACTCGCAAATAACTCAAAAAGTATTTACTTGTGAGGTGAAGACTAGTGAAAAAAACTCTATAGTCAATTTATATATTCAACATTTTTGCAGAAACAAAAAAAAATTAATACAGATTAATATGATAGTGACTGCTGCGTTAAAATTTTGAATACGGGCCACATAAAATAACCGCGTGTTCTTGGCTAGTTCGTTGAGTAGGGAGAATTTTACACTTCCTCTAAGGCTAGTTCCAACAAATTTAAGCTAGGCGCGCCACTATACGGGCAGGTTTTAAAGACAACGAAATAATGCATAGGCTTTCGTATCTTTCCGTATTTATCAATCAACGCTAAAACTAACAAGTAGGTACAATATAACTGTCAACTGTCAAATATAAGTCAAATTATTAATGTAAACATTGTTAATCAAAATAACAATTTACTGTTCTTTACCATTCTGCAAAATACATGGTGTTTTATAAATAAACGTTAAAATGTATAATAGATATTATACAGCACAGGCGTAGCCAGGTTGTAGTTTCGGAGGGGGTTCAAAAAAGTAAAACGACCAAAACTACATAAAATAATCTTTATATTTATAATAAAAATTTGAAATATGTTAATATCTTAACTTTTCGGGGGGGGGGGGGGTTTGAACCCCCAAAACACCCCTGGCTACGCCCGTGTTATACAGGGCGTCAATAAGTTATATTTCATGAATGAAATACCATGGCGTCACTTTTACTTTTCCTCCCTAGGGAGGAAACATATTTTCCTCCCTAGGGAGGAAAAGTACAACTTTGCTCCCTACAATAATGTCCGGAAAAGTATACTTTCGGTAGAGGTAGGTGGAAAAATAATTTTCCAATATGTATCTACTCAAATTTTAAATAATTTCTTAGAAAATAATTTCTCGGAGAATCTTGGAAATTTCAGCAGATTAGATTTTTTTCTATTCTGTAATTAAACTAACTAGTTTTGATTGGAAATAAGCCACAATTTTACTAAAAAAAATGATTTTAATAACGTTTCAACGCCCAAATCGGGTGTCGTTGTCAAAATACATAAAATATTAATGAATTAAACAAAAATGTTGTTGCTTAGTAAAAAAATTCTTCTTTATAATTTATTTAATCTGACTCATTTATATCGGCAATTCAAACATATATTATACATTTTAAAGTAGAAGACTTTAAAATGATATTGACAATATTTATGAGTTGCGTTCCTGGGACGACTTTATTGAAAGATAGTTCATTCGATTACATGGAATCAACCCCAACTCAAGAGTATCCGTCACAAATAAATCACAACTTGTGATCGCAACAATGCGCATTACGCAATAGTTAAACTCCCATAAGAGTGCGTTACGTTGGGGAAGAAGGGGTTAAAAATCTTCAAAATTGGCGTTACGTAATACCTGAACGCTCCTTTATGTCATTTTAAATTATAAATAATATTAATAATACATAGATAGATAAACAATACTAAAATATAAAATATGTACTAACTCGATATGTTATTGACTTACTAATCCTGGTATTTTCTTTCTATTGACTTCTTCTTTTAGTATGGGTAACCACATCCTACTGCATTCTACCCAGGAATTTGCGACACAATTAGTTTCATTTAGCATAATTAAAGCCGCTTCTTTGATTTTTCTCTTTTTACTATCTGTTTCTTTCAGGACTATAATTGAATCTCTCCACTGAACTCTATGTTCATTATCCCAAGCGTGTTGACATACATATTTGAGATCTATCAAATTCTCTATTTTTAATATAAAACTGATGTTCACTTATTCTCACCTAAATAAAATTGTTCGCATTCACAAGGTACTTTATAAATACAATTCTTTGTTCTTTCTTGTTCACTGTTAGGTTTAGTTTTAGATAAGTATAATAGATCTCAACGTGTTTGTTGTTTTGAATGTTGTTGAAATGTTGAATTTATTTCGTATTGGCAATATCATTATTTTAAAGTCTTCTACTTTAAAATGTATAATATATGTCTAAATTGCCGATATAAATGAGTCAGATTAAATAAATTATTAGAAGAATTTTTTTACTAAGCAACAACATTTTTGTTTAATTCTTTAATATTTTTTGTATTTTGACAACGACACCCGATTTGGGCTTCGAAACGTTAATAAAATCTTTTTTTTAGTAAAATTGTGGCTTATTTCCCATCAAAACTAGTTAATTGTAATTAAACATAATGATTTATTAATTTTATTGGGAATTAATCACAATTTTAATTTAAAATACGTTTATTTTGACGTTTCAAAATAAACATTATGTTAAATCTGTTGCTATAAAATTGTTGCAGATTCCCCATAAAAATAATAAACGGTATTAAAAACGTCACAGAAAATAGTTTCAGAACAAAATTAAATATGAGTATCTAAGTATAGATATAAATGTATCCACAAGGGCGCTATTAGATAACCCTAAATTATTATAGATACTTCCAATACTTATTTCTTGCTACTAT
The DNA here is from genome assembly GCF_917563875.1 of Diabrotica virgifera virgifera. Classification (NCBI taxonomy): domain Eukaryota; kingdom Metazoa; phylum Arthropoda; class Insecta; order Coleoptera; family Chrysomelidae; genus Diabrotica; species Diabrotica virgifera. The sequence goes on along the minus strand of NC_065446.1, from coordinate 6,569,033 downwards.
AGTATGCGGTCCACCCCCATATCGATTATAGTGTTCAGAATAAACCAGTTTTGTAGCTTATTCCCAACTAAAACAGTAAATTGATATGACAAAGTATTAATTTATAAAATTCAAGTAATTCTTCTGATTTATGCATTTTATTTACTTTATAATTTTTTTTTGTCGGCACTGTATGCCTGTACTTCTAAAAATATAAAAACTGATACTTTTCTCATTATTAGGGTTTGCACGCAACAATGATGGAATTTTTTATGAAATGAATAAAATACATAAATCAGAAGAATTACTTATATTATTTTAATTTTACAAATTAATACTTTGTCATATAGGTCTGGATCCCGCGTATGAAAAAAAAGTTGATTAATAGCAAGCTGAAAAATTGTAAATAGCTTAAGGGTGTCTAGTCGGATAAACTTTGATATATGGGAACACTGGAACAGGGGCAGTTTTAATTGTGGAATAGGTTAAAAATTTGGAACGGTCAGACCACGAAAACGGCACATTTATTTTGTTCGACAGAATAGACTTAAACTCTTCGAACAGAGATTAAATTCTCATGCAAAAATCAGACTGCTATTATCACCTGTCATAATTCCTGTCCTTTGACATATTCTACATGTTCCACTCATTAAAACGCCCATTTGGTGATAAATAGCAGTCTGATTTTTGCATGAGAGTTTAATCTCTGTTCAGAGAGTTTAAGTCTGTTCTGTCGGACAAAATACATGTGCCGTTTTCGTGGTCTGGCCGTTCCAAATTTTTAACCTGTTCCACAATTAAAACTTCCCCTGTTCCAGTGTTCCCATATATCAAAGTTTGTCCGACTAGACACCCTTAAGCTATTAACAAATTTTCAGCTTGCTATTAATAAACTTTTTTTTCATACGCGGGATCCAGACCTAATACTTATCAATTTATTATTTTAGTTGGGAATAAGCCACAAAATTGGTATAATTAGATAGGTACGGTATATATTTTCTTATCGAGATATTTTTTGTTTTATGCCTATTTTTGTTTTGACTTCTGAGTGATACAAAAAAGTTAAAACTCGTTAAAACCAAAAAATCTCGACAGCGTTACCTCTAGAAACTATAAGCTAATAAAATCTTTTTTAATTTCTTCTTTCACATGATCCAATGATGAGTTCTGATGTCTACAGCAAAATCCATTGTTTTTGAGGTGTCTTTAAAAATTTGCCACCGTTGGCTTATTTTTCAATATTTTTTCTTGAATTTTTTTAAATATTCTATGAATTGTACTTAATATGCCTACTTATTTAATTTAAAAATAAAAATAATTCTGCCAAAATTTTCACAAAAATGTGCTTGAAATGTTATAGATCTGGATCCCGCGTATGAAAAAAAGTTGATTAATAGCAAGCTGAAAATTTGTTAATAGCTTAAGGGTGTCTAGTCGGACAAACTTTGATAATTGGGAACACTGGAATAGGGGAAGATTTATTTGTGGAACAGGTTAAAAATTTGGAACGGTCAGACTACGAAAACTTCACATGTGCTTTGTCCGACAGAACTTCCAATTGATTTGTTACCCTTTCATTAAACTCTCATGTAAAAATCAGACTGCTATTTACCGCCTGTCATAATTCCTGTCATTTGACATGTTTTACGTGTTCCACTCATTATAATGCCAATTTGGTGAAAAATATAAATGTATACAATATGCATGCGTACAATGCATGCATACAACTTTCTCTATTTTTTTTTGTGGAGTAATAAGCATTTATTTTTTTAGCTTAAAGAAGACATGGAAAATTATATTGAATATACACTCAGTAAAGCTGTGGTAGATTTATTTTTTTACAAGATGCAATAAATCATACACCATTGTTACATCTACACTACAGTCGGTAGTTTATACGAATCGGCTTTCTGAAAACCTTCTTCCATTTTATTTGTTTATTTTTGTAAAACCCAAAATATGTCCTTACAAACAGTCTATCCACTTTAAACTAAACAAATTCACTATAAAACTCCACTTTAACCCTGATAAAACAAGAAGAGAACAAAATAAAATGACCTGAAACGTCAAACAGGTAAACAGTAACACTATGAGAATGGCGCGCGCTTGGGGTATGCATAGTGTGACCAACTCCAATTCAGTGCAATTCGGGACAAGGCTGAAAAAAATATCTAAAATCCGGGACTTTTCAACGAAAATCGGGCCATTTTTTAAATGAAGAATTTTAATATCATTTTATTGATTATTTAACATTTTTATGTTGACAATGATATTTTTGATGCCATTAAGCCACAATTGATTGTAATAATAATTACATTTTTGTTAGTTTTTGACATTTCGACTTCCAATCCGGAAATCGTTCTCAAAAAAGGAAAAATTAGAAAATCAACTGATGTTGGATTTCCATGTAAATACATATCACCTTAAGTTAATATAAAATTGTAATTATGATCACAACCAATTGTGGCTTAATCTTATCAAAAATACAATGTATGTCTTTTCATAAGACGATAATTAAAATACAGAAACGAAAAACGTCCACTAATAATTTTATTAGTATTACACTCTAGGTCTAGAAAATGTCGATTATTTTCGACCAAAAATTCAATTTTATGTAAATCCTTAGAAGAATAACGTATTCAGAACTTTAAAATAGAACTTTACCAAATAGTTGAAAATTCGGATGGCCCGAAAGCCTTGTCCGGGACGCTGGGACACGACTTTGTAATTCGGGCCATGTCCCGGATTATTCGGGCTAGTTGGTCACACTACACTAGTGACGTCAGGCCAATAGAGAAGCGTTCTTGAAATTTAAAATAATGCTAGATTTCTAATAAAGATTTTTTATAGAAAGGCTTTTTCAATTTTGTTGAAATTTTGGACAATTATTCCTAGGGTGTTTCTTAATCGTTTTACATGTTTGAAATGACTTTTTAATTTTTTGTGAACATCCCTATTACACACCACTTGAAGGTACGCGGATGTAGTCCAAGTCACGAAGCTTAAAATAGGACAAAACCTCGCAATTTTTACAGAATGGATCGATTTGCTTGAAAATTTGAGAATAAGTAATGGATAGTCCAAGGATCAAAATCTATATCATGCCAAAAGGCGCTTTTACCATGGGGGTGGTTGCCACCCCATCTCGGGGGTAGAAATTTTTATTATATTTTGACCGCAAGAGTTAATAATTAGTAAAAACATTCATTATAAGCAAAAAACGTTCGATACATTTTTTTGATAAAATTAATAGTTTTCGATTTATTCGCTATCGAAAGTGTTAGTTTTATATCGAAAAAATCAATGTTTTTAATCAATTTTCTGCTAATAACTCAAACAGTTTTCGTTTTATCAAAACAACTTTACCTTTTATCAAAACAACTTTTATCAAGTTTTTTTTTTTATTTTCCTTAAGACCAATAGTAATCGAGCTATACTTTATTAAATGTTGGCTCTTCTTCGTCAAATTCTAAATATTGTAGTCTCAAAGTCAAAGGACGGGAAAACTATGCATTTTTCGAGGATAACTTGTTGACACTAATTTAAAGTATTTAAAAATAAAAAATAATCCAGAAATAAAAAAAATCTCTAGCTAAAAAAATTAAGTGACATAATGAAAAGAATTAATTATAAAAATGCCACAAGGAAATAGCTTCAGAACAACATTAATGAAAAGAATGTCAGTCCCTATTTTTTTCAGTAAAAAAGTGATCGTAAACAACCCCCTACTCACCACCCTAATTAAAATTTGTTATTGACCTAATTTGGTTTTCTTGATTTATGTATTGTTAATAGGTTCTAGAAATTTGGTCGGCTTAGAATGATTAGTTTTTAAAAAAAAATGGAGTTAAAAGCGAATAAGGAGTTTTTATAGTTTTCATAAAAAATGCCCTTTTCTTCAGAATAGAAATATTTGCATCAGAGATACGAAAAAATATTTAAATATGAAATTGTAGCTTATTTAATTCCCAAGAACTTGGTTTGAAAAAATTTTTTTACGGCAAAAATTGAGTGAGCTATTGACAATTAAAACTTGTAATATCATGCAAAAACCATCTTTACCAACCCTTTCAATGCAACCTCTTTTTGTGAATGAGCATTTTAAAAATATTTAATATTAATAGCCTTATAGATAATGTAAAAACCTACAAAATTCTTTTTTAACGAACTTTCTAGGATAAAAAATAAAAAAGTTACGGTTAAAAAATCAATATATTTTTTTGAAAAAAAAAAAAAGGAGAAGTTTAATTGGAAGCATAATAATGTCAGTTAGCGGTGTTTTTAGTCATTGGCCTTATATATTCTTCTTTATTTATGTATTATTAATAAATTCTAGAAGTTTAACTGGCTTCGAATGATTAGTTTTTACAAAAACTGAAGTTTAAAGCCAATAACGAATGTTTGCAATTTGGTAAAAAATGCCATTTTCTTCAGAATAGAAAGATTAGCTTCAAAGATATGAAAAAATGTTTAAATATGAAATTGTAGGTAATTTAATTCTCAAGAACTTGGTTTGATAAAATTTGTTCTACGGCAAAAATTGAGTGAATCGTAAATGAGTATACCATCGAAAAACATTGATTTTTTAGATATAAAGCTAACACTTTCGATAGCGAGTAAATCAAAAACTATTTCTATCAAAAAAATGTGTAGAACATTTTTTGCTTAGAATGAGTGTTTTTATTAACTTTTGTGGTCAAAATATAATAAAAAAATACCACTCCCGAGATGGGATGGCTGGGTGGCAACCACCCCCATGGTAAAAACGCCTGTCGGCATCATACAGATTTTGATCCATGGACTATCCACTACTTATTCTCAAATTTTCAAGCAAATTGATCCATTCTGTAAAAATTGCGAGGTGAAAAGCTTTGGTTCCTGGACTAATGGTGTTCTAGGAATCTTTTATAAAACACGTTTTACAACAAAATATATTTTCGGTGAGGTATGGCATACCACATGTCAGTGCTTAAGGGTTAAGGGTTAAGCCACAACTGGTATAACAACAGTTGTTTCTCATGCGCTTAATGTATTATTATTATTATCGATATGTTAGTAATACATACTCACCCATTGATGAATTAACAGAATAAGTAGATACGTTTTATTAATCAGTCGGTGACGAACTAAGATAAAATAAAAGTGTTGGAACGGATAATTAAAACATATTCGTCGTGTTTGGTAACACGTGGTGTAACAAACTGTCGAGATGAAACAATTCTGATTTTAGTTTAAGTTTAAGTAAACTTTACCTTGAGAACTTTGGAAATGTGTTTTTATACGGAATATGCCAAATTACAAAGTTAATAGTACCTTATACATTTGGAAATTATATGAACTCTAGGTCATAGAGATAACAGAATCATGGGCGGTACTTATAGAAATAAGAGGGATCCATTTTTTTAACAGCATAATAAATAGAAAACAAGCTGAAAATGCGAGCATTCTGAAAATGCGAGCATTATCATAACGAAAACTTTGTTTATTTACGTATGTATTTTAATTCATAATATGGAAAATTTGCTATTATGAAAAGTTGTTCAGAATCAAAAATTATGTTTTAATGTGCAATTATATTATTTTAATTTAAATGTTGTGAATTATAAAGGTACTACTCTTACTTACTTAGGTACTCTTGAACGAAATTCATATTTTTTATATACCTCGTATAAAATTAATAAAATTTGATATATGATGGTTGGTTGCATCATAAATCTTAGACCATGAAGAGCTTTTTATGAAGAATAACTTTTCTTCGTCAAATTAAAAATAAAAGAGTTATAAATGAAAATGTTGTTGGTATCCATAATTTGAGAAAAATCTTCAAATATTTTTTTCCATTTGAAGGATGTAATTGCACATATTAAGACCATCATTTTTTTATTCCCAACAACATTTCATATATTCGGTTCGCTAAACTCAGACACAACTGGCTAGTTATTTTAGTCAGTAATTTTGCCAACTCGACAAAAAAATAATTAATAAATAATTAGTAATTTTGCCAATTTCGGCAAAATTGGCAAAAAACAAAAAAAATACCTACTAAAATCACTAGCCACTTGTGTCTGAGTTTAGCGAACCGACTAAAATAACAATTTTCATTTCATAACAAATGGAACAGCCATTTATCATTAGGTAGTCCCATTAAAGGGCAGGCCGTATACTCGTATAAACCTTTTTAAAGTTAAAAAATTATTGCTTTCAAAATATACTCAAATTGTATTTTTGAACATCTTATTTATTTTATATACCTAATAATTAAATTCATTATCAAATATCATTGACATTGTTTTTATTAATACTTAATTTAAAATTTAGTTTGACATTCACGAAATGTCAAATTCAAATAAATGTAAATAACCTATGCTTTGCTTAACAAATTCAGATTAAAAAAATTAGCCTACTTACTATAAACGATTTCAGCTGACGTTTAATGTGTCGGCGGAAAATAAAAGGATTGTGACGTCACATTTTAGACTTTGAGGTCGATTATCTCGAAGACGGTTAGAGATATCGAAATGCCGTTTTCAGATTTGGATTCAGAAGACAAAACTACATAAGAATCCATCGATAAATCTACTCTAAGTATTGCAGGAGCCGCGACGCAATAACACACAGACTTTGCGAATTTATAAACGAAAAGTTTTCGTTGAAAAAGATATTTTATTAATTGGTATATTACCTACGTGTTTAAAGGGTAACTTAATGACTTCCATACACTAATAAAATATTTGCACGAAAAGTTTTTAGGACTTAAGGTTTTTCCATATGCTACTATCTAAGTACGTTGTTTTTGGTTCCAAAAAACCAAAATTCATAATTAACTGCCTAACAAAAATTAGTTCGATTTCTACCAACCTATCGAGCAGGCTGGATTCAGAACACATTTTAGTAGACAACTTGCTCACTATAGACCACTTGCTCACTATGAATACTCTAATATAAAAAATGTACCGAGTATAAAGGCGAAATTACACGGTTCACTTTTGCTTTTCAATCTGAATGAAGCAACCCAATTGATCCATGTATTGAATATTGTCTTTCAATCGCGAATCGCATTGAAAGAATTGAACACGCTCAAAATTTTTACTTCTGGCATTTAATCTTCATCGCGGTTGAACGAGAAATGAACGTGTAAATACAAGAATTGAACATTGAACGATTCACTTTTACAGTCAGTCGTGAACGAAAAGTATCTATAATTTATAGACCTGGATCCCGCGTACCAAAAAAAAGTTGATTAATAGCAAACTGAAGATTTGTTAATAGCTTATCGGTGTCTAGTCGGACAAACTTTGATGTATGGGAACACTGGAACAGGGGAAGTTTTAATTGTGGAACAGTTTAAAAATTTGGAACGTCAGATTACGAAAACGTTCCATGTATTTTTTTTTTCGGACAACATCCAATTGATTTGTTACCCTTTCATTACACTCTCATGGAAAATAGCCCGATCAGGGAACACAAAATTTTACGAAAACCTCCAAAAAAATAAAGAGAGGATGAAAATTTGGGAATAGGTAGTTGAAATTGTCTATTATTATATAAGAAAAAGTTTACAATTCTACATCCCCTCCATTTTACAAAAATTGGGAAATACGGGGTGGAAAATATTTTCTCAGGAGTGAAAAAATATACGTTCAAAATAGGCCCGGAATTGGATGATATGACTTTCTTCTTCGGGTGCCATGTCCGTTTATCGAAAGTTAGCGATCATGTTGGCTACCATAACTTTATTCGCAGCAGATCTGAAGAGCGATTCCGAAGTGTGAAAAAACCATTGCCTCAAATTTCTTAACCAAGATGTTCTTCTTCTTCCTCGACTTCTTCTGCCTAACATTTTACCCTGCATAATTAGATGTAGAATGCTATATTTTTCCGGATGTCTGCAAACATGCGCAAAATACTCGAGTTTTCTAGACTTTATCATTTTTACCAGTTCTCTGCCTTTCTTCATCCTGCTCAGAATAATATCATTACGCACCCTGTCCATCCAGCTTACTGTTCGAATAATTATTCGAACATGGAAAATATTTTGAAATATTTTCAATCCTAGCTCCATTTTTGATTGCAACACTGTCAACAGTGCCAATATGTACAAAGGACAAGTTTAGTGTTAGTTTTTAATGTGTGCGCCTAAAAGACATGTGCCTTAAAATAACTTTCTATCCCGGTACCTCCCTCACCCTCCAAGTACCAAGAGGGTAACTCGCCCGTTAAAGAAAAGGGCAGTGTGGAATCAATCTAGCTCAGGGCAACATCTCATCGCCCCACTCAAGTGTATCAGTACGAGATCTGGGCAACACACCGTTGCCAGACTCGACGCTAAAAAGTGAATCCGTCAAGGATAAAGTAAAGTGTGAATCGTGAAAACTTCTCTCTCGATCTGTTATACGTCCTCCAGGGACAACAGAGTTACGAGCAACGCAACAGTTCTCTATCTCGTGCACCTTTAAAGTGTCAGGTAGCATCACTCACCTGTTTCTCAAGCCCAAGTAAGACGCAACACTCTGTTGCCTTCAACCACACCATCGCCACATCGTCTCCAGACTGGATAGTGGAACTGGAACAAGTGACTTTGGACAGACAATATAGTGCGTACATGGACAGAAAGACTCATTGGTAGCTCGTAAGTACTTTTTGTAGTTTTGTAGTAGGTATTTTGTTTTCTCTGGATCAATGCTAGTGTTGCATCCACCCATTTATGTTTTATGTATGTTTGTTCGCTTTCTCTCCTAGGTTTTCTTACTCTACTTTGTATATATTTCCTCTTAATAAAATGTTAGTACTCATGGTAAAAGCTCCTTTAAACCTTAGTGTTTAAATATCCCTCTCTCACCCCCTTTATTACAGATACAGGTAGATAACCTCATACATTACTTATTTAGACCCAGCACCTCTTTAGTAGTACAGTCTCTCTCTCTTTGTTAGGACGATCTTTATGATGTCCTATTGTCATGTTGTGATAGGTATTATCTCAACACTCAGCATTCTTCGATAGCACCATAATTCAAAGGATTCAACCATCTTAAGCATTCTTCCTGTTAAGGTCCATGACTCAACTCCGTAGAGAAGAACGGAAAACACGTAACACTTTAAAATTCTTGTCCTAAGACTCAAATTTATGTCATGACCGCATAGAATTTTCTTGTAACGGAAAAATGCTGATTTGGCTTGAGCAATTCTGCAACGTATTTCGGTGGATGGATCCCAATTATCAGTGATTCTGCTTCCCAAGTATGTCATAGCTTCAACTCTCTTAAGTTGTACATCATTAACGTGAATTCCAGCATCGATGACATTATCCTTACTGACGACCATATATTTTGTTTTTTTGATGTTAAGGTGGAGACCATAATTACTGCATTGTGCTACCACAGAATCCAATAGATATTGTAATTTGGTATCACTACTGGCAATCAGTACAGTGTCGTCTGCATATCGGAGATTATTTATCAGTTTCCCAGTTTATCACAACTCCACCTTGTGTAGTACTGAGTGCCTCTTCAAACATATTTTCTGAATAAATGTTAAAAATTAATGGTGAAAGAATACATCCCTGTCTTACTCCACGTTGAATTTGAATCTCTTCTGTGTGATCACCGTCTACTCTAAATATGGCTTTTTGATTCCAGTACAAGTTAGCAATGATTTTTCGATCTTTATCGTCAATATTAGTTGACCTTAGAACATCTAACATCTTAGTATGTGATACTTTGTCAAATGCTTTTTCGAAATCAAGAAAACATAGGTACACATCAGCATTTACATCTCTACTCCTTTGTACTAATACCTGCAACCCAAACAGGGCCTCTCGTGTACCTAGTCCATTTCTAAAGCCAAATTGAGTTTCGCCCAAATGTTCTTCGATTCTTTTATATATTCTCGCATGGATCACACGCAGAAAGACCTTAAGTACGTGGCTCATTAGGCTAACGATTCGATGATCATGACATTCTTTTGCCTTCGCTTTCTTGGGAATTGGTATAAAAGTAGATTTCAGCCAATCATGTGGTAAGTAACCATGATTATATATAGCATTAAACAAGTCAACCAATACTTTACTTCCGCAATCTCCTAGTAGTTTTAGAACCTCTGTGGGTATTTCATCAGGTCCCATGGCCTTCTTTGATTTTGACAAACGTATAGCATCTTCCACTTCGCTTTTAGTTATAGGTGGTCCACTATTCGCGTCCGTTATGTTATGTTGTATTGGTCGATCATCCTGAAAAAGATCCTCAATGTATTTCCTCCATCGGTGCAGGTTTTGTTTAGTGTCAAACAATAGATTTCCATTTGAATCAGCTATCGCACGACTACTTATATTTCCACACTTTGCTAATTCTTTTACCTTCTTATGCATGTTGAAAGAATCATATTTTCTTTCATACTCCTCGATTTCGCTACATTCTTGGGAGAACCATTGCGCTTTAGCACTCCTTATTTTCCTTCTTATTTCAGTGTACAATAACTTATATTGGTCTTCATTGCTATTTCTGTGTAGTCTTCTTCTTTCCATCAAATCGAGAATTTCCTGCGTCATCCATCTTTGTTTTGGTTCAGCTTTCACCGTCTCCAATTTCCCTTTTATATGAGTCTGAATGGTAAGCTCTTATATTTGTCTATATTTTTTCGATTCTATCTTCCGGTGATAGTTCAGTGATACTTTCGATGTTTTCCATTTCTCTTTCCAAGTCTGTTACAAATATATGCTTAACGTTTGGCTCCTTAAGCGCTTCTAGATTCATTTTAGGTTTTGGCTTTTTCCTAAATATGTGTTTTAATCTTACAGTCATCTTAGCCAAGAGTAAATTGTGATCTGATGGCACATCCGCGCCTGGATAGGTCTTGACTGACGTTATAGTATTTCTGAATCGTTGATTGACCGCTATGTAGTCTATCTCGTTACGGACAATATTACCAACTGCATCTGCTAGCGATTTCCACGTTTATAGGCGACGCTTAGGTAATTTGAAGAAAGTATTCTATAATATGACTAATTCTAAGCAAATTTTGTTCTATAGAGTTTTTTCACTAAGTCAATACTTGTCGAGTTATTTGCGAGTGAATATGTTCATTTTTAACAAAAAAAAACACATGTCTTTGGACGGTTTTTCGCAGATAACTCAAAAAGTAAGTATTCTAGCGAAAAAATATTCTTAGTAAAAATATAGCTTATAAAAAATTAAAAAAAATGGTGTACGCGTGAGGTCTGCAGACCCAGTAGAAGCATAGTTGTAGCTAATGAAAAGTAGGTTCTTCTTCGTCAAATTCCAAAACGAATATTTCAATGTGAAATAATCAAAAAAGAGAGCATTTTTCGGGGAAAATTCATTACAACTTTTTTAGAGTGTTTAAAAAAGGTTTATTTTTGTTTTTAAAAAAAACTTCTAACAATAAAAATAAGTGAGTTACGCTCAAAATATTGTTGGTCCCTTTTGTTTTTTGGTACAAAAATCGCGAAAATCACCCCCTAATTAGCTTCCCAAATAAAATTAATCGTTATCGCTTCACAAGTTACTTTACTTATCTATTGTTTATATTATCTATAAGTGTCATTGGTTCAAAGTGTAACTTAAAAAAAAATTGGGTTTAAAATAAAACATTCTTTTTAATTTGAAAAAAAAAATGAATTGTTTATGGAATTAACTTAAAAATTATTAGTACAGTGAAACCTCCGTTAACCGAAACCTTTTTAACCGAAATATCGTTTAACCGAAATGGCTGACAGTTTCTATAATTTCGTCAATAAAAAGTGAATTTAGAAAAAGCAATAAAATTAAGGAAAATGTTTAGAGTGTTTTTTTAAAGAAATCTTCTATTTTCTTTTGTGTTTTCCTTTGACAACGATGTTTTGCAGCTATATCTCTCCAATACTATGTAATTTGATGTAAGGAGAATACAAAAAACAATGTTATTTTTAACCGAAATTCTTGTTATCCGAAACGGCTTCCCCCCAATTATTTCGGTTAACGGAGGTTTTACTGTAATTCCAAAAATCTTAAGGAGTAATAAAATGTACGTTTTGCTTTTCTGAATATTTTTGATGTTTTGTTTTCTTGTCAGACAAAAATTGGTTATGCTACGGCTGTTCAAAATTTGAATAAACTCGTGATTAGTTACTCGTTCAAACCATTTTAATTACAGCTTTTTCAAAAACAAGCACTTTGAACCGATGAAACTTGAATAAATAATACATACGTAAAGTAACTTGTGAAGTGGTAATGATAAAATTTATTTGTGATGCTAATTAGGAAGTGATTTTCGCGATTTTTATAACAAAAAATAAAAGGGACCAACAATATTTAGAGCACAACTCATTTACTTTTAATGTAACAAGTTTTTTAAAAAACAAAAATAAACCTTTTCTTAAAAACTTCAAAAAAGTTGAAATTAATTTTCCCCGAAAAGTGCTTCGTTTTTGGGTTATTTCCCAGTGAAATATTCGATTTGGAATTTGATGAAGAAGAACCTACTTTTCATTAGCTACAACTCTGCTTCTACTGGGTCTACATACCTCAAGCATACACCATTTTTTTTTTCAGTTTTTTATAAGCTATATTTTTGCTAAGAATATTTTTTTCGCTGAAATACTTACTTTTTGAGTTATCTCCGAAAAACCGTCCAAAAACATGTTTTTTTCTGTTAAAAATGAACATATTCACTTGCAAATAACTCGAAAAGTATTGAAAAAACTCTATAGAACAAAAGTTGCTTAGAATTAGTCATTTTATCCAATTCCGGACTTATTTTGAATGTATACTTTTTACCTTCGAGAGGGGGGTTTTTCCCCTCCATTTTTGTAAAATGGAGGGGATGTAGAATTGTAAACTTTTTCTTATATAATAATAGACAATTTCAACTACATACCTATTCCCAAATTTTCATCCTTCCTTTATTTTTTTTGGGGTCAGATTGTTCTTTGATCGGGCTAAAAATCAGACTGCTATTACTAACTATACCTTATTCCACGAACATACGCCTGTTCTGGATTACTTCGACAACGAATATTTTACTGTGCAAAATAAGAAGAACGAAAGTAAATTGAAAATTACATTGTTGTTTATTGGAATAATTATTAGCGCCATTTACTTTCGTATTTCTTTATGGCACAGTAAAATATTCGTTGTCGAAGTACAGTGGAACCTCGATAACTCGGATTAATCGGGATCGCGACCGATCCGGGTTATCGAAAATCCGAGATAGCCGGAGAATATGGTAAAAATTAATAAAATACGGTATACTTACAGATAAACTCCGTTAGAATTGAAATAACATGAAATATATTTATAAATATGCACAGTACCTGCTCATTAAAATTACTAAAAAAACACCAAACCCAAACATAAGCAAATGGAAGCGAACAATACAAGACACACAATACTAAAGACCATTGTTTATAAAAGAATTTTTTAAATAGTCTTTCCTAAACAATGCTGACAGTTTGAAATAAAAAGGAATATATACTACAGACAGGTGGCTGTTGTTTCTGCGGCGTGTGCTACGAGTCATTTTTAATATCGTATAGTTCAAATTACACACATACACATTATCTCTCAAATAGTATATTACATACATTTTTATTGTTGAAAGGTTTGTCTGATAATTAACTATTTTGATTGGAAATAAGCCACAATTAAATTGAAAAATACAAAATATTGAAAATCAAAATGTTTATCTGATGAAAATCGGTCCGGGTTAGCCGGACTTCCGGGTTATCGGGGGCCGACTTATCGGGGTTCCACTGTAATCCAAAACAGGCGTATGTTCGTGGAATGGCCCATAACATGATTCTTGTCGTTTGATATGTTCTTCGTGTTCCACTCATTAAAATGCTCAGTTGGTGATAAACACCAGTCTGATTTTTGCACGAAAGTTTAATGAAACGGTAACAAATCAATTGGAAGTTCTGTCCGACAAAATACATGGCGCGTTTCCAGTTTCCATTTCGTTGCAATCCGAGACTGGACGTCGGGGATTATTATAGTTCAGTCAGAGAGAACTGTATATATGCACCTCCTGACGAGAAACTAATAAGTCTCGAAACCGGTAGAGGTGCTTGCTGCACTATCTGATTGAAATAAATTATAATGTACCTGTAGTTTTGTATTGCAAGGAATTTGAAAATGTTGATTCATTTTTAATTAAAAATTCTAATTACCTTAGTATCTAATATGGATAATTGTCCATATAGACGTGACTTGATAAAAGGTAAATATATTTTTCAAATAAACACCTAGATAAGAAAAGCAAAGAAGACTTTCGAAAAATATTTGTTTAATGTAGATTAAGAGGGGAAAATCAATTAATCAATTAACATTATCAGGTCAAAGTAGGTATTTGTAGTTCTGGAACAAATTTTGAGTTTGTCTGTCTGAAAATTAATTTAAGTTTATTTAAATAAGTACATATTATCAATAATTATGGATTGTGGAAAACAAAACGATCTTTTTTAATGCGATAGATATTCGATAAAACATATTCGTATCAATAAGTTAAAACCAAAGACGTACGAGTAATAAAAAAAAATTGGAAATGAGTGGCAGTTTTCTAATCTTTATTTGAACAGTCTTTTAAAAAGCCATTACAACACCATTGCTTTGTTCGTTCCCATGGTTTTATATTAGTCATTCTTTTCGGTCAGTATACTTTCAGAATTTAGTCCAGAAAAAGCCACTGCGCATCCGCTAGGAAAAATATTCTAATTCGGATTTTTTGCACAATCTTACTCAAAAATGACCCCTTTTAACAAATTTGCATGTTGCCAGGACCAAAAGTTGGTCAAAAATTGTTTAAACGTTTTTTTTTGTTTTTTTCCTAAAATTATTTTTTTTGCATGGAAGAAATTTTTTTTTTAGGTTTTTTGGATCATTCCAAACAGAAAAGGTCTTTAGTGACTTCTCTCTAAAGTTGATAGTTTTTGACATATAGGCGATTAAAAATTCAAAAATTGCGAAATCGGCCATTTTTAACCCTCAAAAACTGTGTGAAAAACTGAAAATTTGAATGTTTCCAAGGTAGGTGGATATTCTTTAAACATCGATTGATGAAATCCCGAAGGGTTTTTTGCAATCCAATATTCAAAACTCCTTTGTTTTTTAATTTCTAATCAAGCGTGCGCGACACTATTTTCAACCGTTGCATGTGTATGCAGTATGGTGCAAATGAAAGGAATAAATTCGTTATTTCGTAAACCGGCGACTTTAAGGAAAAATCCCGAAAGAGGTCGATTTTTATTTTTAAGTTATGATATTGTGACATATATGGTATACTAGTGACGTCATCAATCTGGGCGTGATGACGTGATCGATGATTTTTTAAAATGAGAATAGGGGTCGTGTGCTTGCTCATTTGAAACGTTCTTCAATTCTCTATTCAGTAATATAAACATATACATAATTATTTATACAGGGTGTCCAATAATTTAATTTTTTTGTCAATTTGCCAAATGATTTAATTTAATAAAAATTTTTTGGACACCCTGTATAAATAATTACGTACATGTTTATATTACTAAATAGAGAATTGAAGAAACTTTCAAATGAGCCAGCACACGACCCGTATTCTCATTTAAAAAAATCATCGATTACGTCATCACGCCCAGATGGATGACGTCACTAGTATATTATATATGCCACAATATCACAACTTAAAAATAAAAGCCGACCTGTTTTGGGATTTTTCCTTAAAGTCACTGGTTTACGAAATAACGAATTTATTCCTTTCATTTGCACCATACTGTATACACATGCAACGCTGGAAAATAGTGTCGCGCACGCTTGATTGGAAATTAAAAAACAAAGGGGTTTTTGATATTGTATTGCAAAAAACTCTTCGGAATTTCATCAATGGATGTTTAAAGAATATCCACCTACCTTGGCAACATTCAAGTTCTCAGTTTTTCACATAGTTTTTGAGGGTTAAAAATGGCCGATTTCACAATTTTTCAATTTTTAATCGCTTATATGTCAAAAACTATCAACTTTAGAGAAAAGTCACTAAAGATCTTTTCTATTTAGAATGATCTAATAAACCTAAAAAAAATTTGTTCCATGCAAAAAAAATAATTTTAGGAAAGAAAACAAAAAAAAAAACGTTTAAAAAATTTTTGACCAACTTTTGGTCCTGGCAACATGCAAATTTGTTAAAAGGGGTCCTTTTTGAGTAAGATTGTGCAAAAAATCCGAATTAGAATATTTTTCCTAGCGGATGCGCAGTGGCTTTCTGGACTAATTTTTCTTAAAAGTTTGTTAAAAAAATGTTCGCAGTTTTTTAGTTGTAGTTTAGTTCTGTTTCCATGTTTCTGCTTAATAAAGCTAATTAATATTAATTAATAATTTAATTTGTAGATACAATTTTTATTAATGAAACAAAGTTACTCTTAACTTAACCATTAACTAAAAATGATCTTGTGTTATTGATTTTGAAAGTATAGACACCCTTCAACAAAAATCCTGTCCGCACGTCCCATGATCATACCTTCGAATTCTATAATAGGCTTTTGGCCCCTCGCAGGTCGTTGCGGAGACCTGTTCACCAGAAGTGAGAGAGAACGAATTCCAGCCCCATTTTCTAACACGTCCCGGAGGTGTTTCGATTATTATTGCAGTCACTATTCGCACCATCTGTCGCCCACACCGTTGTTCCTTCTATTCAGAAAACGAACCATAAGCCAAGGGGGACACACACAATTCGGCCTTGTACCTGATTTTTTTTATTATTGTTTTGAACGTCGCCAACACACCGATCCAAGGACCATTTGGCGTTCCCTCTTCGACTCTCTGGGAAATTTAAATAGGTTTACTATCAAATCGAAGGGTGTAACAACCCTGTTATTTAAATGCGAAATGTATGGAGTACAATATAAATGTATTGGATGCCTAGAAAAATAATTTCTAATTGCAGTGATCATTAGAAATAAGAATATTTTTTATTATAGTCCTTGGACCCACCATTAAAAAAATATTACCTTCCTCATGAAACTTTTTTTTATTTAGTTATTCATCTCGGAACAACATTTCTATTTCGGAAAATTTTCTGGAAGGGTGCGTTTAGCAAATATAGAGGTTTCTAAACATTGGTGCGTCCGACAACTGGAGCATCTACCCTCAAAAATTTTATCAGACAATATTACCAATAAATTAAGTATGTTTCTCAAACAGCCGTGTGGAGTTGGCACCTCTAAAAACGATTTTTTCAAAAAATTTTTTATTTTTTAATTGTCCATCAAATGTCCACTCTTGTCCAGCAAAAATTTTTTTTGTCCACCTTCTGTTAACGAGATACTAAAAAAACGTGAAATAAGGCCCAACACCCCGAAGTCAAAAAAACGTCGTAAAAACTGATACGTTTGATTGTCCAACTGTTGTCCACACTTGTCCAGGCATTGTTTTAATTGTCCACCTTTTATTTATTTAAATTAGCAATAATTATCGTTTGTTAGTAAAAATGCCAAAAATTGAGAATTTTTGGAAATTTTTTTCACGTTTGATTGTCCTTCGAATGTCCACCCTTGTTCAACAAAATTTTTTTTGTCCACCTTTTGTTTACGAGATACTAAAAAAACGTGAAATAAACTGATAAAAACTGATACGTTTCATTGTCCAACTGTTGTCCACACTTGTCCAGGCATTTTTTTTAATTGTCCACCTTTTCTTTCTTTAAATTAGCAATAATTATTGTTTGTTAGTAAAATGCCAAAAAATGAGAATTTTTGGAAATCTTTTTCCACGTTTGATTGTCCGTCGAATGTCCACCCTTGTCCAACAAAAATTTTTTTTGTCCACCTTTTTTGAAAAAAAAAATAGTTGAACAAAATTTTTTGGACAGGGAAGAAGTACAAGTTTCGGAATTCGAGAAAAAGTTGTCAGGACTAACAGCATTTTTATATTGTCCAATAGTTATCCATTCGTGTTCAGACATTTTCATTACTTGTGAAACATTGGTTTTTTCTCAGCAATATGTTTTACTTTGGTAGCAACAATGGATCATGAATGCGAATTCCAAAAAATGATATTTTTATTCAACGCCGTGTAGGAAAGGTTACTACACGCTCGAGCGATTTGTTATACAAATAGCTATTTATCCGTGGTGCAAAATGTACTACCATTGAATTTGTTTGACTAAGTTACGACCAAGATATTTGGTCTCTTGTAAATATTACTGAATTTGGCATTATAGTTGCTGAGAATATACGTCTTATTACCGTTGGGGCAAGCTTTTTGGATACGACTATTTCTTTGAACGACTATTTCCAAAGTCGAATTGCTGCGCTTTTTGTTAATCTCAAAATATTGTTGAATCCATATTTTTCATAAACGGTGAACAAAAAAAACTTCCTGCTGGTCAAGAGTGGATATTCGATAGACAATCAAGCGTGAAACACAAATTTTTCAAAAATTTGCATTTTCTGAAGATTTTGATAACAAATTAAAATTATTGATATAAAATGTAAAAGAAAGATGGACAGGTAAAAAAAATGCTTGGACACGTGTGAAAAACTGTTGGACAATTAAACGTATCGGTTTTCACGACTTTCTTTTTCAATTCGGAGTGCGGGGCCTTATTTCTTGTTTCTTTTTTAATCTCTTGAACAAAAGGTAGACAGAAAAAAGAATGTGTGTGTACTTTTTACGCACGTAAGGAGTTATACTTCTATTACATATTATGTGATTTTAACGAAATTGATAGAATGTACTTTAAAAAGTTTATTTATATTTCATTTAAATATTAAACGAATTTTAATACTTACTTTAAGACAATACCAAAAATTTTAAAAAATAAAAGAATAAAACGCACACAAACACATTGAAAAATGCCACAAAGAAAAAATGATTTCTGAACGATAATAATTGTTGGCAAAAATTTTGAATACGCATTTTCTGAAAAAAGTTATATAATAAATATACTTACAATCATAAAATGCATAAAAAAATAAAAAAATAAAAACTTGCATCGGGATTCGAACCCGCGAATTTGGAGACGCTTTGATTCGTAATCGAAGCCTAGACCCACTCATCCAATTACACATTATTTGTCATGTGGAAAAATAGGGCAACTGAACGTTATACTGTTTGACAGTTGTTCTGAATTTATCTAATCAAATTATGTATGTAGTTTGATTTTTGTGGAAGAAAATATTAGAATATGACAAAGCAGTAAGAAAACAATATATTAGATGAAGATTGGTAGAACTTTTGTTGGTAATTAAATTAAGTATGTAAATCAAAGCATTACAAACCTACTAGATAAATAAATCTACGCCAAAAAATCATAATTTAAAAATAAAAATCGGACCTAATTTCGGAATTCTCTCTAAAATCCCCATTCTTGAGAAAATAAATTTATTCCAACCTAATCCAAATGTATAATTACAATATGATTATAATAAAAACTACTTACCAAATTAGAATGAGTTTTCCTTGTCCAAAAGTCCAAAAATATATATGAAAACTATTTAAAAAGGCAGTATAACTATTAACTAACTTTTGTTTGTTGTTTCTTTTCCCACAAATTTCAAAACGCAACAACCATAAATAATCAAACCACACATAGAGAAATAAAAACAACATTCTTTTTATTTCTCTATGAAACGTCAGCTGTGCCACAGCCGCCATATTGAATAATTTTTGACATGTCATTTGAACATCCAATCAGAACAAAGTTATAATGCGCATGCGCCCGGATCGTAGGTTTTAACATATAAAAATTCACCCTCATATCGCGCGTAAAGAAGTATAACTTCAAAAACTTTTAGCTAAACAAGGATGGAAATTCGATTGACAATCAAATATGAAAAAAAATTTCAAAAATAGTATATTACATAACTAGGACTTATTTTATTTACGAGTGTGAAGTTTGTACACAGAGGCGAAGCCGAGATTTAGAATCATACGAGTAAATATTAGATTTGTTTTTTTTTCTTGACATTTTTATTAAAAAACTACAACTATTCCTATAATGAAAAAAAGTGGAAAAGTAAAAAAAATGCCTGAACACGTGTGGACAACTATTGGACAATCGAAACTTGTCAGTTTTGACAACTTTATCTCGAATTCGGAAAACTGTACTTTTTGCCGGTCCGAAAAATTATTTTAAACTATATTTTTCAAAAAAGGTGGACAAAAAAACTTTTTGCTGGACAAGGGTGGACATTCGACGGATAATCAAACGTGAAAAAAAATTTCCAAAAATTCTCATTTTTTGGCATTTTTACTGACAAACAATAATTATTGCTAATTTAAATAAACAAAAGGTGGACAATTAAAAAAATGCATAGACAAGTGTGGACAACAGTTGGACAATCAAACGTATCAGTTTTTACTACGTTTTTTTGACTTCGGGGTGTTGGGCCTTATTTCAAGTTTTTTTAGTATCTCGTAAACAAAAGGTGGACAAAAAAAATTTTTGCTGGACAAGGGTGGACATTCGATGGACAATCAAACGTGGAAAAAAATTTCCAAAAATTCTCATTTTTTGTTATTTTTACTAACAAACGATAATTATTGCTAATTTAAATAAATAAAAGGTGGAAAATTAAAAAAAATGCCTGGACAAGTGTGGAAAACAGTTGAACAATTATACGTATCAATTTTTACGACGTTTTTTTGACTTGGGGGTGTTGGGCCTTATTTCACGTTTTTTTAGTATCTCGTAAACAAAAGGTGGACAAAAAAAATTTTTGCTGGACAAGGGTGGACATTTTTGCAAAAATTTTTGCAAAAATTTTTGCAAAAATCGTATTTAGAGGTGCCAACTTCACACGGCTTTCTCAAACAATCCTGCAAAAATATCATCATTTATGTTATGACACCTATGCTGTAGGGGGCCGCACGCATCATAACATAAAGAGTCATAAAATTTATACCCTCACAAGTGATTTTTGCAGGATTTTAATAAATTAATTACAAAAAAATTGATAAATTGTTAATAATTAATGAATTTATAATTTTTAAAAATATTCGTAGTTTCAGCCGTTGAAACGAATTATATAAAGTAAATTTCTGGTTTTTGCTTATCTTTTTCTGTGCGTAGAGACTACTTACATGAGCTATTCTCAATATCATCGAAACCTTTGCCAACGATTCCAGTATAATGTATTGCCATTTATGTCAATAATGTTATTGTACGCAAGAAAGATTCCTCTATAATAGAAATAATCAAAATGATCTAAAATATATACCAGAACTACACAATACTCTGTTGGTACATGCGGTAACTTTTCTTTAATAAAAAACTACACAATACTATTAGTAAAAGTAGAAGAAGAACCAAATGATTTAATTGAGACTGGCAATATGGAGTTTAAAAAATGTCTGAGTATCAGACTGTATACGGGAAGCTCGAGAATGGAGTGGATGCAGGATGCAGAACCGCAGGATGCCTGAATGAAAGGAGAGGAGTAAATGACATACGCGGTAGAAACAGCAGAGAAAACATTTGGGAAAATTCATAGTATGTGCTAGATGTACAGGTATACGACAGAGAAGAATATCACGGAATGGGTAACAGACAGAAAAGTAGAAGGAAACTGCCATAAAAATAAGGAGAATGACAACAAATATAATAGTAAAGACAGCGAAAGACGATTCCCCAATAGGAAAACGATCAATGGGGAGACCACGAAAATTTATTGGAAGCACATAGAAACACAGTTAGACTCTCGTCTATATAAAAAGAAGAACAAGATATAGACGTAGAAGTTTATAAATACTAATAGTTTCGACAGAGAAAATTGAGCAATGGCATCTGGTGGCTCTTTTTTCAGTACGTCCTTTATGTGCAAATAGTCTCCCTCCAGTATCTACCATTTTCAATTTTCAACATACCAATAAAAAGTAATAATTTTTCCAGGAACTGTTACATATAAAATACACCTACCGACAAGTAGTTAGTCAATATACTATTGTGTTTCAATTTATCAATCAAAGATAGAATAAATTTTTTTATTTTTTTTAATATAACGCGGGCACATAAATTTGATACACCCTGTATATTGATTTGTAAATATTTATTAGAAGTTAGCTTTCACGCAAGGTGGTTTCTCCTTAATGAGTTTTTCCATGAAGAATTAAAAACATTTTTGTAAATAAAAAGTGAAACGAACATTTATTTAGGATTATAATTTTAAAAATATTGTTTACGGGAAACGTAAAACCACAGGTAGATGTAATTATTAGTTTTTAGAAAAATAGAGGTAAAGTGAATTGGAATTTTAAATATGTTTGTTTAATGACAGGAATATTTAGATAATTTCCGAAAAGTCATAAGTTTTGAGTAGAAGTATTGTTTGAAAGAATAACTGGGTTTTTCGAATGAAACAGAGGAAGGTGGAGAGAGAAATGTTTCTGATTGGCTTGGCAATTTGGAATGGGGAAAGTTTTGTTTGAAGGTTGAGACAGTTTGGAAAAGAAAAGATTATTGTGTTACCGGCATCCGAAAAGAGCAGTCAAAAGTTTTCGTGAGTAGTTCAGAAGCAAGTACTAGTGTTTTGTTTTGATAGTGAGAGTAGCTGAAAAGTGGAACGAGAGACAAATCAAATCGAGAAGAAATACCTCTTTGATTCTGTAAAGTCCAAGAGAGTAAGTTACAAGAATTATCATTATTAAAATTATTTGTGACACCAAGTAAAAAAGATACTTGGGTCTCAGGAGATTATTGTTGAGAGAAAGAGAGGAGAGAGTTTTGGAGTTAATTGAACGAGTACTGGCAAAAAAGAGGCCTGGCTTGTGTTTTTGGAGAAATAGTTGCTGGTATCCTGCTGGATTGTTTGCTGAGAACTGAGAGGGCTTTGATTGGTAGCCTAACATAATCAACAAGGAGGAGCTGTTTGGGTCAAGAGGAGACATCATTGTGTGTGAATCAAAAAGGTCAGTCAATAACTTATGTGATAGATTTTTTTTATAATCAGAAGTTAATTTTTTTTTTACGTAAAAGCATATGAATTTAAGATTCCAACATTTCAAAAATTTAATAGGAAGTATAAGTAATTTTGCGAATACCAAATTTGTTTGTTTAGCTGGTTTTATTAATGTTATCAAGAACAAAGCGGTAAATATTTGTTTGAATTAGATTAGTTTATATGGTAAAAGTTTCTTTTGGACAGTTATGCCCACAGAATTTAATTGATAAATTTACAGAACATTGCTTTGGATAATAAAGGTATGTGCTTATTTATGATTTTTCTATTTATTTCCTTTTCCTATTTTATCCCGATAAGGATCAAAGAGATACTGAAGCTACGAGAAAGGATAAGTATAACCTAAGAGAATTTAAATAAATTTTTTATGACAAAAGGCACCCTGAGATTTTTTCTTAATTTTTGATGTATAATTTGCGTTAATTAAATAATTAATCAAATAAATACTAATTAATATAAAAGTAATAGAAAGCAGATCATAACAATACATTGGCTCTACTTCATTAGCCTCCATAGAAAACAGAAAACGTTTTGAGTACCTACCATAAACATAGATAAATAATAATTATACTTACTGATTATAGTAATTTAATGCTTATAGCGGATTCGTACCTGAAAAGAAAACAAAACATTAAAGGTTTGCTATTCTATAATAGGTATTCTATAATATAATACTATACTAAATTTACATTCAAGATGCAGTAGAAATAAACAAACCAAGACACGTTAAATACTACTAGGAGCACTCCCGAATCATAATTTACAATGTATATACATTGTAAATCTCAAATCACGATTTCCAAAGTTTATACATTGTAAATTATGATTCGGGAGTGCTCCTAGTAGCATTTAACGTGTGTTGGTTTGTTTATTTCTACTGCATCTTGAATGTAAATTTAGTACAATTTTACGAGCACAATCATTTTAACCGGCTAACACCTAGCAGGTGTTTTTTTAAATATTTTTTTAAATATTTATGGAAGTGATCAGTATAATATTCTTATTAGATATTTGGTAACATTATAAACACATTTGCAACGTAATTTTCGTGAAAAATTAATAATAAATGGCTCCTCTTTGCTTTTCTACACACTCAGTTACTCTATATCGTAGAATAGTCATCCAGATTCTTATTAGGTATAGCATGCCACAGATCTTCTATGTTTTCTGGAGGACGTAGCAATCGATTTAGGTTTCGACCTACCATATCCCGCACATGTTCGATGGGTTACAAATCAGCTGATCTTGATAGGCACTTCAAAGTCTCTATATCAGATTTTTGTATGAACTCTATGGTATACATGGACAATATGAGGTCTTGCGTTATTCTGTTGAAAGATCGCATTTGAAATCGTTTGTACGTAGGGATGGCTTCTTGCTTCCCAAACATATAGTACACCATACTATAATGTCTGGATGTCTTACTGTATGATGTTATATCAAAAGCGGACGGTAAGCTCTCAGTCCCATTTCAAGTAATCTTTGATTAACTGTTTTACTAAGTTCTAAAAATTGTAGAAGAGAAATGTATTCCAGTAACGAAGAGTTGTAGTTTTTTTATTTGTTTATCGTAGATAAAATATTGTATGAAACTGTGCGTGGAAGTACTTTTTGCGCACTTACGTGATGTATAGCACTCACCCCGCTCGTGCTCTAAACATCGCGTGCGTGCGCAATAAGCATACTTCACGAACTGTTTCATAAATAACTATTACAACTCTGAAACGTCACTTTTCTGCACACTAATGTCTTATATCTTATACTTTATACTGTGAGAAAATATCAAGTTTGTTAACATAAAACTGTGCAGGAAAGTGCACTTTGAATAGTAATTGTAGAAACATAAACTTTCGTATCATCTTTGTTTTTGCGAAAAAAAAAAGAAAAATAATTCAGTTAAAGAAAAGGTAGCGAGTTATATATGTATATTATTAGATAATACATACTTTGATCCAAATACATAACTGTATACAAAGTGTTGCATTTTTTTTGGCTATCAATATTCTTTATACAAATGCAATATATTTTAAAAAGTTAATTACTTCTGTTTCATATTAGCAATTTCACATACTTTGTATCCCGGAATTTGAATGTGACTTACTGTTTCTTAAAATACTACCTACAACACTTTGCTTTTTAGGCTACGTTAAATTAAAATTTATGGTTTGGTGTTTGGAAATGGAAATTAAGTGATCATTATCGTCGTTGTTTCGGATTTCGTTCGCACAAATCACTCGGAAAAACGTGTAGTTTTCGTAAATACTTTTCACGATTTTATTGGTATAACTCTAATTTTACTTCCTTGAAATTCAACGCCTATTTTCTAATTATTTCCAAACATTTTCTTAAAATAGGTAACGACCTAATTTTAAAGGTAAATTTCAAATAAAAACGGAATTATTGGAAATGAAGAAAAAATCAAATTAAAAATTTTTGTCTAATATTTTAAGAAAAAGTCTCATACGTGTATCTATTATTTATTCTTACGCAGACAAATATATTATACAGAAGAAATACTTAAATAAAAAATAAAAAATAATAAAAAAAACAAAAAATTAACACAAAATTTTATCTAAGAATTAAATACAGAAAACTTTTGTTTTCTTTTGGTAGTTATATAAAATTTATTACAATTTATTTTTCTACGAGTGGGGGGAAAGTATACCTTATAATAATATGCCTTTATAATATATTATAATACATGCAATAAACTAATATTTAGATATTATTTACTAATTTATTTCAAATTTATCTTATTGCGTTCATGTTTTAATGAAAGGGCCTAGCCGGGTAAGATGATGAAAAGTGCCCCCAACTCGATTCGAATTCCATATCGGTCGCCGTTAAGCATATATAGTGAAACTCACTTTCTAAAATTTTTAGCCCCCTAGGTGGTCATGTGACCCACCTAGAGCCTAATTAGGGTTTTTATGTTTTTATTTTTATCTCAGCCGCATCGAGAACTAGCGAAAAACTTTGAATAAAAAAGTTGTAAGCTTTAAAAAGTTCTGCCTGAAACTTTTTTTTTATTTTTGGCGGAAAATCTAAATTTTTTATCGTGTATTTTTGTATAATGTTTCACCCTGAATTTTTTCAAATTTTTAAAATTGGTGAAACGCACCTTTAAAAATAAAAAACCGCATTTTTTCGTTTTTTTTTTCGTTTTTTGACACAATTTTATACATATTTTTCAAAAAAGGTAACACCGTTACTAGAATAGGTAAAAACCTGAAAAATAATTGGGGTTTGCTTAATAAAAATTTTTTGCAATGCCATCCATTTTCAAGATGCCAAAAGAAGAAGAAGATTCACTGAAATTAAAATATATTGCATTTTCTCTGCAAAAAAGTCCATCATAAAAAATGTACCAAAAATTAACCATTGTGCCAATATAATCAACAACGGAAATGAATCTCAGAGAAAAAGAACAATAAAGATAATTTCGGACTTAACTAAACGGAAACACAAAATTTTACTTTGTAATTAACATTAAAATCTAATCATTCACTATTATAATTATATGAAATTAACTCATTTTACCCCAAGAAGATCTCTACAGTTTTAAGTTATTTATTCAATGAAACGGCAATGAACAAAAGACGAATATAAAAAAATTTAATAGTTGGATTAATTTATAACGAGAACGTGTTACCTGAATACTTTAGGTACATAAATTATGAACGTAGTCAGTTTTAATCTTCTTTGTGGCTAAAGGTTAACCAAACATTTATCTTGGAAATTAATTATTGACTTTGTTAAATCATTTGTAAGAGGAAATAAATAATGAACTAAGCAATAATTCCATTAATTTTAATGTCAATATTAATTTTCATAAATAAATTTTAAAGCAGATGGTTAATAAAGAAATGTTACATGGACATAATATGTATACAAAATCTTGAAAATATGTTATAGGCAAAGGTTGATATGCAGTTTCTTTTTGGTATAGTTTATCCTAGGTTTGACCAAGACCTTTGGGCAAACTCTGAAATAAATTACATTTTCGACCTTTGACTGAAGTGTTTTTAGTCAAACCTAGAATTCTTACCTTTTCAATCAAACGTCGAAATAAAAATAATCTGTTTCGGGCATTGCCTAGATGATCATAGGTACAGGTACTCCTTCAGAACTTCAATGCTCTTGTAGCACGTATGATTCTAAAGCACAGATTTGGACTACTTCTCTAAAAACTGAGGGAATGGACTGGGGGAATGGAATATTGAAGAGCAAGGAGAATGTTTCCAAAAGGAAACATTCAAGTAATGGAAGAGAGATACCAGGGACGTTATGATGTAAATATATTTGCGCACTATTGCTGGTATCTTAAGAGGGACGTTACAGGTGAGTAACACGCCAGAAAGTCATTGTAACGATGATTTATTAACGAATAGCTGCTGTTGTGCTTGACACAGTTTCAAACGAATTTCATCCAGAACGGTGTGCCAGACAAGGATGTATACCAGGGGTGTACCAGGACATTTTTTTGTGGCCCTCGGAAAAAAGTGAATTATTTTCATTTAAAGAATGATTGTTCCACAAATTTTTAACCTATCGCGGTCAATTATTTGGGTTTCCGATACAGAGTTTTGAAACATTATTAAAAAATTTGTCACTGGAATAAAATGTTTTATTAAAACAAAATAAAGAATTCGAAGATAATGCAAAAGCAAATTTTATAATTACCCAAAAATTAATTAAAGTGAACAAACCCTTTTTAGATGGCAAATTTATAAAAGATCGTTTGTTGAAGCAAGTTGAAGAAATTTTATGTCCAAAAGAAGATCACGAATTTTATCACGAAGAACTATCGTTCTGAAGACTTGAAGTGATGAATAATAATGTACAAAAACAACTAAATCCATTTTAGAAGGTAAATTGATGTGGTACCTATTCAATTGCATTGGATGAAAGTGTTGATAGAACCGACATAGCTCACTTACTAATATTTATTCGAGCAACTAATACCGATTTTAATATTATTTATGAAGAACCATTATCAATGGAATCAATCCATGAAATCTCTAACAACTGAAAAGGATATATTTGAAGCAGTCAGAAAATATTTGAAAAATTATAAATTACTCCTTAACCAACTAGTACGAGAAAACTTAAATATTATGTTCATTAACAATAATTTTCAGAACATGATTTATTATTTTTCACTGCGTCATCAGCAGGTATTGTGCACAAATATTTTGCAAGTAGACAACGTCATTTCAATTGTAACTAATATTGTTAATTTTTTTTTTCAATTTTATTCGTTCACGAGAATTAAATCATCGTGAATTCGTAGCATTTTTGGGAGAGTTAGAACCAAAACTACTGATGTATTCTATCCCAATCATATTCACAATCATATTTTTTAATTTTCTAAATTTACTAAGTTTTGTATCCATGTGATTTTGCGTTTACATTGGACATTTAAATATTTTAAGCATAACATTGTAGGGCAAAAATTGATACGCACACAATATGAAAACAGATAAATTCTTTTAAAATGAAACTCAAACTATTCATTAATCATAACAGTGAAAAAAGAATAGTTCATTTTCAATCATTAAATAATGTAAGTACCAGAAAATAAGTTAAAAGTTTACAAAGAAGAACTTGTAATTTGCCACGGTCCTCAAGGAATTTGAAAATCATTTTAAAGATTTTGAAGATAAATATATAATTTTACTTATCACTTGTCAGAAATCATTTTTCAGTTCAAATTGATTCCGTGCCAGGTGACAAGGAAGACACATATGTAAAAAAGAAGATATTTTAGCATTTTACAAATCTTTATGTAGAACATTTGCAAAATTTAATAATTACTATTGAAAGTTTGTAAATAATAAATAATATGTTTCATAAATATTTGTTTATTATTTAATTCTTTCAAAGAGAGCCAAAACAACGAAGGAATCTAAGATTTTTTCAAGCCTATATCGCTGTTTATTTTTATGTATACAGTGTGTCGCATTTAAAATGAAGACACCCCTATATTTCAGTTATCAAAATAAATACAGATTTGAAATTTTGCAGTCATACAGGTTGATGTTTCACAATTTTTAAGATAGTCAACTGAAATCTAAATTTTAAACGCGGCCTACTGCGAATCCACAAACAGGGTAAATTTTCGATATTTTGCTTAGCGTTAGAGATATCAGAAAAAGTTATTTGGAAAAGTTGCTCCAAATATTATTGTAACCCCACATACCAATAGGTCTGGATCCAGCATAAGAAAAAAAAGTTGATTAATAGCAAGCTAAAAATTGGTTAATAGCTTAACGGTGTCTAGTCGGACAAACTTTTATATATGGGAACACTGGAACAGTGGAACAGGGGAAGTTTTAATTGTGGAACAGGTTAAAAATTTGGAACGTCAGACTACGAAAACGTCAGATGTATTTTGTCGAACTGAACTTCCAATTGATTTGTTGCCCTTTCATTAAACTCTCATGCAAAAATTAGACTGGTGTGTATTACGAATTAGTCATTTTAATGAGTGGAACACGAAGAACATGTCAAATGACAGAAATCATGTTGGTTAGTAATAGCAGTCTGATTTTTGCATGAGAGTTTAATGAAAGGGTAACAAATAAATTGGAAGTTCTGTCGGACAAAACACATCTGACGTTTTCGTAGTCTGACGTTACAAATTTTTAACCTGTTCCACAATTAAAACTTAACCTGTTTCAGTATTCCAATATATCAAAATTTGTCCGACTAGACACCCTTAAGGTATTAACACATTTTCAGCTTGCTATTAATCAACTATTCTTTGGTACGCGGGATCCAGACCTAAAAATTTCATGATAAAATTCCTTTTAGTTTCACCCTGTGGATTCGCAGTAGGCTGCGTTTAAAATTTAAATTTCAGTTGAATATCGTAAAAAATGTAAACCATCATTATTTAAAATCTGTATGATAGCCGAAATATAGGGGTGTCTTCATCTTAAATGCGACACACTGTATGACGTTTGCATCTATATAAGCAAGGAATTTCCTTTCAAAATATTTAAGTAACTAATAGCAATGAGAACGAAATACGAAAAATATTGAAAATTTTACCGTATATAACAAATTTTGCGGCCCTCAGTAATAGAGTGAAAACTTTTTGTGGCCCTTACCACAAAAAGTTTGCCCACCCCTGATGTATACTATCTCACAATTATTCAATATATATGGGGAGCATGTTATGAGAAGAGCTATACATATAAGTACACAATAGCAAAAGTTAAAATAGGAAAAGAGGTGTCTAATGGTTTCAGGTAACAAAAGGACTGAAGCAAGGTTGTTGTTTATCTCCCATACTGTTCAACATAATATATCGATGAAGCACTCAGGCACTGGAAGAAGAAGTGTAAAGGGATGGGGCTATCTATTGAGGATGAAACGTTATATACGTTGCACTATGCAGATGACCAGGTAGTTATTGCCCAAGACAAAGAAGACCTAGAGTATATGGCTAGAAAACTAATGGAAAAGTACAAAAAATGAGGACTCGAAGTAAATGTCCAAAAAACACAATACCTTTGCGTAGGAAGAGATAATACTGCAGATGACCTCGACTTAGAAGATGAAACTATTAAGAAATGTGACCAACGTACATATTTGGGGGTAAAACTGACAAAGACAGGGAGAAGTGATGAAGCCATAAAAGACAGAATAACCAAAGGAAAACAAGTTATGGTGCGTTGAATTCAGTATTATGGCAACAAAAATATAAGACCGGAAACGAAAAAAAGAATATATAATACCATATTAAAACCAGTAATCGTCTATGGCTCAGAAGTGTGGCAGTTATCACAAAAACTTAAACGTAATCTATTGGCAGTTGAAATGGATTTTTGGAGGAGAGCAGCGGGAAAGTCTAGATTAGAACATGTGAAAAATGAGGACATCAGGAGACAAATGAAAGTACAAAGATCAATTATAGAAGACATCGAAAACCAACAACTAATATGGTACGGACATGTTAGACGTATGGGGAAAGAAAGACTACCCAAAAAGATATTAGAATGGGTACTACCAGAAAAAAGAAAACGAGGACGACCACCAACAACATGGATCCAAGGAATCTCAAAAGCAATATCAGCCATAACCACAATTGACCGGTTTGAGGTTGTGAGTTCATACTTATATCTGGGATCATTGATCGCAAATACAGGGTCACTACGCGAAGAAATAACGCTAGATGTGTGTCTAGCAAGAGTTGTCACAGCAAAAATGACCACAATATGGAAGGACTGTCAAATTTCAAGAGCGTGAAGTTAAAGATGAGGTTGATCAACTGCTTAATATTCCCAATACTGACCTACGGATGTGAATCTTCAAAATATATGGAAGCATATCACCAAGAAGATCCCCAACAAGGTGGATCGATCAAATTACAGGATTATGCAAAAAATCTATGCATGAGTTAAAAGAAATGACCAGAGACAGATAATTTGACTTTCCAAAAATTTGAAATGGTAAATAACCCTGAACTGATTGAGAAACGTGAGTTGCATTTTTGAATTTAGCATGTATGAAATATAAAAGATCATCTATACAAGTACCGACCTCAAAAATGGCGCAGGCCACCGATCACGTCAACACGAAGAATCACTGAATGCAAAGTTCCTAGGAAAAATAGGAGAAAAGGATAAAAAAAATGTGGTAGTAAGGATCGTTACAATTGCTTGTTTGGGATATACTTTATATCATTTTTTTTTCAATACTTTTGTTCATCTTATTCTGTACTTTATTAGTTTAATTGCACGCCCCTGGAATGTTACTTTAGTACATACACTACACCCCTGTCTGCGTAGTTTTTGTATTGTGTTTTTGGCTATACACAACATTTGGCGTACACGTGCTATGCAATAATTGTAGGATCTTTCCTATTATACACTTTGTTCTCCACAAGATGTTACGTTGTACTCACCAACGTGTTTTTCTTATTAGTTCAGGTTGTTGCTGATTGTGAGAGAGAAAGAAGCGGGATAGAAGTTTGGACCTTAAGGTAATACACTGATTCTTTTTGCTTCCTATAATAATTTCTTGTTGTTGAAATGTGATTTATAGAATAGTCGAAACGAATTTGAACATCTGTGATTTACCTTTTAACTTTTTATTAGAGGAAGTGAATGTCATAAAAGCGACACTTTAGATAAATAAGCATGGTCAGGTTTATTTTCTGTGTACATTAAGGTAAATCTGAAAAATATTTGTAAAGGGAAGTACTTTTATTTCTCACGTCTATATTTAGGTATGTATTAGTATTAGTAGATATTACTGTATTATTTAATAATGTACCCATTCTAAGACATCGAACGGTCGAATCCATCACTTATTTTCTAATTTTCTAAATGTAGGTACCTAATTGCGAAATTCCTAGTGATACTTTGAAATTTTGGAAATGACAGCCAAAAATTGTAATGTCTTTTAGCTATAATAAATTGAATCTATCGAATTCTTCTTCTTCATGTTCCGTGCTCGATTATGTTAAACCATTCTCTCAGGTTTTTAAGCCATGACGTTTCTTCCGTCTACCGTGCCTTGTATTATTAAATGGAGTATATTATATCTCTCTGGGTGTCGCACAACATGGCCAAAATATTCAAGTTTTCGATGTTTAACTGTTCTGACGACTTCCGTGACTTTTCCCATCCGGTGCAAAACAACTTCGTTACGAACTCTATCCACCCAACTTATTCGTATGATTCACCTTCCTAAATTTCAAAGGCTTCTAGTTTATTGAGAAGTGTATCCATTAAAGTCCAACCTTCGACATCGTACAAAAGAGTAGAGAACACATAACAACTCACTAATCTAATTTTAAGATTCAAAGTAATGTTGTTTTCACATAAAAGTTTCTTTATCTTAAAGAATGCAGATCTGGCTGCATTCTTTAAGTGCAATTCTCTATAGTGGCTCTATATCGAATTCTAGTGGCAATAATCTATAATATAACAATATATTGTAGACGTTAAAGAGGAGATAGATTTTATAAAAGTAGTTAGCTCTTTTTAGTATTCTTTCTTTGATTTGTACCCTTAATATTTTACCCACGCTTCAATTCACTTTAAATTTATAAATAATATTTCAGAAGATTTGGTAGCAAGAAAATCCTGCAAAATGTTATACAATCCAACCGTATACTATAGGGAAGTGAGAATGAGCAATAGATGAGAATAAAACCCAAGAATATATTTTCTGCATGAGCTCCTTTCAATCGCAGAATCAATGAAAAAGAAATGATGATTCATCCCACGTACACGTTTCACGTACGCATAATAAAAATAAAACAAGGTCATTTTTATTACAATGCACAGTATTGTGTGTTGTGTACGTATGTGCGTTGGATGTACGGGATTTGTGGGGTGACTTTTGAACACCCCCATCGGATGCACGTCAGGACACAGGGTTGGAATAAAAACTTATAGCGGCCAGAAACTTCAATTTATTTAATGAATATTATATTTAATGAATATTATATTTAATGAATATTATATTAAACACCAATAAAATAAAAATCAAAAGAGGTGTTAGACAGAGCTGTGTCTTGTCGCCATCACTGTTTAATGCATACTCAGAAGAAATATTCAAAAAAGCATTAGAAGATGAAGTAGCAGGCATAAAAATAAATGGCCTACCCATATGTGAAATTAGATACGCCGATGACACAATACCAATACCAGAAACTATTACAGATCTACAAATAATTTTAGATTAGGTTGTTGCAACGAGTGAAGAATTTGGTCCTGTCACTAAACATACAGAAAAGGAAATTCATGGTTATATCAAAGAAAAATATTAGAAACATCAGGGGCGGCTTTACCTATTGTGCAGGGTGTGCGGTGCACACGGGCGCCGGGATGTTGGGGGCGCCTAGCGCCAAAGAGCGGGTCCTTTACTTTGTTTTTCATAAACGATTTCATAAACATAAAATATGCTTTAAAACGATTAATGAAAAATTACATTGGATGTTACTACACCTTTGGATGTTTTAAATCACTTGTATACAAACCAATTACTTTCAGTGTTGACAAATTTATCACTCATAGTAAGTATTGGACATAAAATAAAAATTGAAGTCTTCTTCTTCTTTTTGTATAGACATAACTCTGTCTGTTTTTTCAATGTGGCTCTAGTAAGTTGTCGTTCCATCGTTTTCGTGGTCTTCCCACTGATCATCTTCCTATTGGGGAAACGTCTCTCGTTGTCCTGACTACCCTATTTGTTGTCATTCGGCTTATGTGGTCATTCCATTCTATTCTTCTGTTTCTTAGCCAGTTATTAATGTTATCCACCTTGCATCTCCGTCGTATATCTGTACTTCTAGCTCTGTCCCATAGAGTCTTACCATCGATTTTTCGAAGGGTTTTCATCTCCGCTGTTTCGAGCAATCTTTTTGTCCTCTCTGTGTCGGGTCGTGTTTCTGTCGCGTATGTCATCATTGGTCTAATGACTGTTTTGTAAGTTCTGCCTTTCATTTCTTTTCCGATATTTTTATTTCTCCATATTGTGTCATTCAGGCAACCTGCGGCTCTGTTGGCTCTATTCACTTGATCTTCCACTTCTGTTTCGAGCCTTCCGTAGCTAGATAGTGTTATGCCTAGGTATTTAAACTCCATCACGTGTTCTATTATCTGATCTTCCAGCTCCAATTTACATCTTATTGGATCTGCTGTTATAACCATGCATTTTGTCTTTTTTGAGGAAATTAACATGTTAAATTTTCAGGCGATTATGTTGAATTGATGCAGCATACGTTCTAAATCATCTTCCTTTGAGAGATTAGTATTGCATCGTCCGCATAGCAGATTATTTTAAGTTGTTTTTCTCCCATTTGGTATCCTTTTTTAGTTCCTGCTTTTTGTATTATTTCGTCCATGATCAGGTTGAACAATAAAGGACTCAATGAATCCCCCTGTCTTATCCCATTGCCGGCTTCAATTGGGTCAGTTAGTTCATCTTTCACTTTTACTTTTATTGTGTTGTTCTGGTAGATGTTTTCTATCGTTTTAATTATTCCCAGAGGTACCTCTCTCGAGTATAACAAGTGGATAACGTCCCTTAATGTGACTCTGTCCAATGCTTTCTTAAGGTCCACGAAACATAAATACATATGCCGGTTTGTTGTATTCCAACGATTTCTCTTGAACTTGCCTCATTATAAATATAGCGTCAGTGCATGATCTTCCCGACCTAAAACCTTGTTGTTCTTCTGCTAATGTTATAATTTCATTCAATTTTTTTGTTATTGCTTTTGTTGTTAATTGAATTGAAATTTTGTTGAAAACTGAAGTAAGTGATATTATTCAAGATTTTGCTAATGCAAAAGCACGAAAAGTAACTTTTTTATAAGTATATGTTGTAATATGTGCGTCCTGTAATAATTCGTTAATAAATTATTATTTTTTTAAATAATCAAACCTGTCAAATTTCCTCAACCAATTTTTAACCTTACCTCATAGATAAAAAAGTTAATTTTAAATTAAATCTTTTTAACAGATTTGGGTAGGTTGTTCTGACGCCGTGAATACCTATTGGCTCCCGGCATCATTTAATATTGCAATATTTGCATCTGGATTTTTGTTTACATTATAAGCGTACCTAATACCCTCTAATAATCCATGTACTAATACTAAGTAGGTACCTATTCAACTATTCCATTTTCACTGCGCGTCCGCCAAAGGGCGCCAGGGCATTGGCTGCACACGGGCGCTACATGGGCTAGAGCCGCCTCTGAGAAACATCAATCTACACATAAATAATAAGACGATAGAACGAGTTCAGAATAATTATAACTACATATTTAGATTTAGGGACAAACATTAGTGAAACAAACGATTATACCAATGAAATCCGAATTAGAATAGAAAAGGCTAAAAGTTCATTCACTAATATGAAACAAATATTATGTAGTAGAGACCTCAGCCCAAATCTTAGAAAGCGAGTACTAAAATGTTATGTATTTTCTGTTCTTTTGTATGGTGTGGAGACATGGACTCTCAATAAACAAACTCTCAATCTATGCCTCAACAGATTGAAAGCATTTGAGATGTGGACGTATCGAAGAATGCTGAGAATCTCCTGGACAGACAGAATAACCAATGAGGAAGTACTAAGGAGAATACAGAACAGCAGGGAGATAGTGGATTCCATCAAAATAAGAAAACTTCAATACTTGGGTCATATAACACGTGGTGACAGATATGAACTCCTAAAATTAATTATGCAGGGAAAGATGCAAGGAAGGCGCAGCATAGGAAGGAGAAAAATGTCCTGGCTGAGAAATCTCAGAGAATGGTTTGTAGGTATGCAGCTCAACTGAACTCTTTCGGGCTGTAGTGTCAAAAGTGAGAATAGCAATAATGATTGCCAACCTTGGTCGCTGAGATGGCACGTAAAGAAGAAATATATTATATGTATTGAACTGAGATTTTATTTCTTCTAATTTATAATGAATTTTAGTCACTTAATTTATGTAGTTTTTATCTGAATTATTAAAATCACTATTTACAATAAAACTTAATTTATATACAGGGTGTCCCGAAAAGATTGGTCATAAATTATACTACACATTCTAAGGTCAAAAATAGTTCGATTGAACCTAACTTACCTTAGTACAAATGTGCTATTAAGAAAAGTTACAGCCCTTTGAAGTTACAAAATGAAAATCGATTTTTTTCAATATATCGAAAACTATTAGAGATATGTTATGGAAAATGGACATGTATCATTCTTATGGTAGGAACATATTAAAACAAAATTATAGTGAAATTTCTCCACCCCATAAAAATTTTATGGGGGTTTTGTTCCCTTAAACCCCCCAAACTTTTGTGTACGTTCCAATTAATTCATTATTGTGGTACCATTAGTTAAACACAAGGTTTTTAAAACTTTTTTGCCTTTTAGTATTTTTTCGATAAGCCAGTTTTTATCGAGATGCGCCTTCTTTTTTAATATGTTTACATAAAAAATTTGTGGGGGTTTTGTTCCTTTAAACCCCCCAAATGTTTGTGTACGTTCCAATTAAACTATTATTACGGTACCATTAGTTAAACACAGGGTTTTTAAAACTTTTTTGCCTCTTAGTGTTTTTTTGATAAGTCACCTTTTATCGAGATGTGGCTTCTTTTTCAAAATGTACCTAAAAATATAAATTATGTATAAATAAATTTTCAGATTATTAAGAAGTTTCTATAATCGTAGTCAACCATATAAAAATATGTGGTTGATTCGACAAATATTCAAAAAAACTCGATAAACACTGCCTTACCGAAAAAGTACTAAGAGGCAAAAAAGTTTTAAAATTATAGTGTGTAACTAACGGTGCCACAATAATAATTTAATTGGAACGTACACAAAAGTTTGGGGGGGTTTAAGGGAGCAAAACCCCCATAAAATTTTTATGGGGTGCACAAATTTCACTTTAATTTTTTTTTAAGATGTTGCTTCCATAAGAATGCCACGTGTCCATTTTCAATAAAAAATCTCCAATAGTTTTCGATATATTCGAAAAAATCGATTTTCATTTTGTAACTTCAAAAGGCTGTAACTTTTTTTGTGTGCACCATTGTATATAGGTAAGTCAGGTTCAAACAACCTATTTTTGACCCCAAAATCTGTGGTATAATTTATGACCAATTCTTTCGGGACACCCTGTATATTTATATATTTCCCGAGTAACAATAGTCCAGGGCGCATCTGTTTTGAGATGGACGTTGAGAGGTGACTCAAATTTTTTTGCAGAAATTGCTTGAAAATAAATCAGATAATAATATTTGAGTTATCCTCCCTCTCAAAAAGGTCCGGAACATTGTTTAAATAATCAAAATGTCAAAAAATGAAGGAAAAATTCGATTTTTGTCTTGGTTTTTTGATTATAACTTTAAAAGTATTCATTTCCGAGAAAAGTTGTACTAACATAAAAGTTGCGTAATTAAATTTCCTACAATATAGAATTGGTCAACAATTTAAAAATAGTCACCCTAGTTGCAAAATAGCAATAATTGCGAAAAAAAACCATACAAAACAAGTATTTGCATTTTACGTTTTTCAACCGTTTATGCTACAGTTAGGACCTTCACATTTCGCCCAGAAAAACTTTATGATACAGTAAAACAATATTATAAATTTCATTAAGAGCGGTTTAATAGATTTTGCAAAAAAACTTTTGAAATCCAGCTTTCGCAAAAAAAATTCATTTTTTCAAAATGTTACAGGATTGAAAATAAAGCAGATAGCAAGTTGAAATTTTTTTGCTTATAGAAGTGTACTGTACCTTTCATTTGCAATTTACAAAATTAAAACCGATTAATTACCACGGCGTCAGGAAATTTTTTAAATAAACATTAGTTTTTGGTGCTACGCGCAGGACAGCGGTGTTCGATTCACACAAGTTGATTTCCACCAAAATGTTTTCCAATATTTATCTAATATATTACTTTCTTTCTCTATATTTTGTTGTATTTTAATATTTTAATTCCACAAAAATCAAACTAATTTTATTATTGTTTGTGAAATATTGTTTAAACAATTGCATATTATGTTTAAAAATAATAAACTTTTATTCTCTTAGTTAAAATATATGAACAAAGAAAGTTTTTGCTAATTAAAGTGTTATTTCAAAGGATAGAGTATGTGTTTTTATTTTGTTATAAACAAATTTATTTATTTTTATCGAAATGTAATAAAAATTAAAATGTATCAATCATTATCAAAGGTCATTGAAATGTCCAATCAGAGCAAACTATCCGCTGTCCTGCGCGTAGCACCAATATTTAATATTTACTTAAAAAAATTACTGACGCCGTGGTCTTAATCAAAGGTAATACCACGAGTCCTCTAAATTTTATCGATAAATTTTTTTGTTTTCACGAAAACTTCTTTATTTGGTAAAATTACGAAAACAAACCGAATGATTATCCATTTCGGTTTGTTTGAGTGATTTTACCCTAAATAAAGAAGTTAAAGTATGAAAACGAAAAAATTTATCAAGCAAAATTTAGAGGTCGAGTGGTATTTGAAAAGATTATTTTGTGAACCAATATGTATTATTAGTAAATACGGGCATCTGTGAAATATTTTTAAGACAACCAATTTATTTTGAAAATAAAAACTGTAGAAAATCTGAGTATATCGTGGTTAGTGTTTTTAAAATATCTATGTACCAGGGCTGTTCATAAATTAAGTTAGTAAACACAGGTATGTACGTATTATGTGAAATTTAGGGTACCTTCAGTTTTATCAGGGAAGAGACTGTTTTATCAAGGAATAGGCTGTTTTATCAGTATTAAACTCAATGATTGGCTAGAACGACCCGTGGTGATTGGCTGAAAAAGTAAAAACGTCAGAATTTGACAGGTGAAAAAAATAATCGATTTAAATTTTGCAAAATTGCAAATGAAAGGTACAGTAAACTTCTATACGCAAAAAAAATTCAACTTGTTATCTGCTTTATTTTCAGTCCTGTAACATTTTGAAAAAATGATTTTTTTTTTGCGAAAGCTGGATTGCAAAATTTATTTTGCAAAATCTATGAAACCGATCTTAACGAAATTTACAATATTGTTTTACTGTATCATAATGTTTTTCTGGGTGAAATATGAAGGTCCTAAGTGTAGCATAAATGGTTGAAAAACGTAAAATGCGAATACTTGTTTTTGTATGGTTTTTTCGCAATTATTGCTATTTTGCAACAAGGCTGACTATTTTTGAAATTTTTAACCAACTCTGTAATGTAGGAAATTTAATTACGCAACTTTTATGTTAGTACAACTTTTCTCGAAAATGAACACTTTTAAAGTTATAAGTTATAATAAAAAAACGAAGAAAAAAATCGAATTTTTCCTTCATTTTTTGACATTTTGATTATTTAAACAATGTTCCGGACCTTTTTGAGAAGGAGGATAACTCAAATATTATTATTTGATAAATTTTCAAGCAATTTTTGCAAAAAAAATTTGAGTCACCTCTCAACGTCCAAATGTACTAATATTTTTACAGATGCGGCCTGGTCTACAATACAACAATAAAAAACCGCTAAACGTCGTAAAAATGAGTGGCGCATACAATATTCCAGCTACAAAAGAGCTAGTGGTTACGACACTAAACTTGTGATAGGACAATCCGAGTTCATATCCCAGCGATCCTAATACTTTTTTTTTAATACAATTCTTTGTGTCCATCGAATGTACACTAGATTTTTTTCTATTCGAAATAGATTAAAAAGAAAATATCGGGATGGCCGCCAAATGAACTCGGACTGCTCGATCAAATTTAGCGTCGTAACCACTACCACTACATAAACCATTTCGGCGATAATGGTTAAATGGATTATACATTTGAAGCTCGATAACTTCTAAACGGCTTAACTAATTTGGATCACTACACATGAATTTGAAGCGTATTGACAAGTAGTATCTGATGGATCGAAGGTCAAGTATGATAACTGAAGGTATTACAGGAAATATTGAGCTTGAAAAACCGTTTTTCCCATAGGAAATAGATTTGATCATACTCATGAAGCCTATAACTTAAAAACTAAAATTTTCCCAAATATGAGGTATACACCGTTAGACGCGTCGATGCGTCTAGAGTCCTTCTACATACACTCAGTTATTGGCGCAATTCGTAGGTTGAAATTTTGAGTAGTAATTGTCGAAAAACCAAAATTTTCAAAAGTTTAGTTTTTTAGTTTTTCAGTTATATTGAGCCGTGTGTATGTCTGATCCCAACCGCTTAGGCACCATTTAAAAGCTTAACTCAACGCTATTGATTTGGTGTATTTGCGGTTTTCTTGGCTCTCCTTGAACCTAAAATATTGTAGCG
Organism: Diabrotica virgifera virgifera; assembly: GCF_917563875.1. Classification (NCBI taxonomy): domain Eukaryota; kingdom Metazoa; phylum Arthropoda; class Insecta; order Coleoptera; family Chrysomelidae; genus Diabrotica; species Diabrotica virgifera. Next base: position 6,528,325 of record NC_065446.1, on the reverse strand, counting down.
TGCTTACGGTTAAAATAATATTCTCAGTTCGTTTATACGAATTTATTTTAACAAGTTACAGACGAATTTATTTTACAGACTAACCACTCCTACAAATTCCATCCTTATTTATATTGAATACAAAAATGCAAGCCATGGTCTTAAACGTTCCAGAAAACGGAACCGCCCAACTTTAGTAATGCGTAGGCGATCCTTCTCGAGAAAGCTTTTCCTCGCTCGTCTGATTAGTCATCCATATACCCCCAAAAAATATGCCGTTTTGTACCTACCCAGTCCTATAGCTGGTTTATGGGTGGTCAAAAGTAATAAACTACGACGGTTCTGAGTCGGCCATGACCCCCTCTTGAAACACAGAAAAAAATTCAGATCGGTGTAAATTTTCCACACACGTACACATACCAACAAACTAACATTTTCCCCTTTTTAAATAGGCCGTTTAAAGAGGTCGAATAGGGTCTTCATGGCTGCCGTTGGTGTGCTCCTCATAACCCCTGTGATTCCCAGGCAAGCAAGTCTTTGTACCTTGCTTGGATTGAGGAGGACACTTTATTGCTTCATCTTTGGTCACCTAACATTGATACATTGTAAAAACAGTTTTATTTGATTTTAATATCACAATGGGTCTACTGAATAAAAAGAAGTATGTATTTGCTTTTACTTACAAGTATTTAAGTATTTCTTCTTCTTCTTCTACGGCACTACAGCCCAAATTGAGCCTTGGCCTCCTTTATTTTTTGCCTCCACCCTTGCCTGTCTGTGGCTGCTCTTCTCCATACACGGACTCCTAAAAGGGCTTGTGCGTCGCTGTTTACTGTGTCTTCCCAGCGCTTTCGGGGCTTCCCAACCGGTCTCTTTCCTTGCATTCTAGCATTCAGTGCTCGTTTTGGTAGCCTATCCTCTCCCATTCTTATCACATGTCCATTTAAGTATTTACTTAATACTAATTGAATAAAGTCATTTCTTTAATGCTTTATTCAATTACTATTAAGTAAATACTTAAATACGAGGAAGTAAAAGCAAAGACTTCTTTTTATTCAATAGACCCATTGTGTATTTTTCCTAGCTTTTATCCTGAATTTCTGGGAAATCATCATCATCATTCTCTTTGCCTGAAGTAAATACTTAAATACGAGGAAGTAAAAGCAAATACTTCTTTTTATTCAATAGACCCATTGTGTTTTTTCCTAGCTTTTATCCTGAATTTCTGGGAAATATAAAGCATAATTGATACAGTGCACTGGAATAAGTGTTACCCCCCCCCCTTATTAACTTCTTTATTATTAGCACATAAGCAAAACGCTCGGACAGGTCGATTTTTAAAATAATCATAGTATATTATAGCATCAATGTTTCGAATTTTACGCGATCCCTCTTCAGGTGACAAGCATAACTTTGATTTTTTTAAATAGGAAAGTACATCATGTGATACCTCATTTAAAAGCTTTTTTCTACAACCGTGTTAAAAATGCAATTTTTAGTACTCCATACGAGCGTTAAAAATGCTACTTTAAGGCACTAGTGCTTTTACTCGCTATCGCTCATTCTGCAAATTTTCACATGCGTGCCTTAAACGTGTACTTTTAACACTTATATCATAAATAACTATTGAAATACTGATTACAAAAATGTATAATACTTTAATCCTTTTTGAGAGAGTAGGCGCAAAATTTCGGTGGAATTCTTTTTAAACGCATTCATTTTTTTCGAATCCTGAGAAAACTAATAAGTATTTTTGAAAAATTCAAACGCACAATGAAATATTACATTATTACTGAGGGCTAAAAGTCTCTTAGAATAAACAAAAAGTTTATTTTGAATGATATATTTGAAATTAAAATCAGACTAAATTTTCTTTTTTTCATCCATGTGACTTATTAAAATAATCATTATAGAAGTTCTCATGGACTCTAGAACCTTGATAATACTGTAATATTTTATTCTGCGTTTAAATTTTTTAAACATACGTATTAGTTTTCATAATTCGAAAAAAATGAATGCATTTAAAAAAAATTCGGCCGAAATATTGCGCCTACGCTTTCAAAAGGAATATAGTATTATACATTTTTGTAATCAGTATTTCAAAAGCTTTTAAATGAGGTGTCACATGATGTACTTTCCTATTTAAAAAATCAAAGGTATGCCTGTCACTTGAAGAGGGATCGCGTAGAGTTCGAAACATTGATGCTATAATAAACTACGATTATTTTAAAAATCGACCTGTTCGATCGTTTTGCTTATGTGTTAAAAATAAATAAGTTAATAAGGGGGGTGGGGGAGGGGTAACACTTATTCCAGCGCACTGTATAATTATATCGATCCAAACTAAAACATGTTAATCCTTGTTCATCCTAATTCGGTTCTGCGTATGAATGTCCCCAACCCGTTTCACACGTCAACTGCCCGCATTAAGGGGGTTCTTTTAATGAATATATTCCGGATACCTGGGGAGAGCCTATTAACGACAAATATATGTGTGTCGTTCATTTTAATAGCAGTGTAACTCTATATTTTGACAAAATATATCTTTGGGCTTAATGGGATACCACTAAGTTATAACTTTCATTATAAAAGTAAATCTCAATCATTTTCACAATCTAATATAACAGTTCAGACGGATTGGATGGCGGATTGATGATTAGAAATAGAAATGGAAGAATTAGAAAAGAGACATGACCTGTTCAATATGCACAAGAAAGTTCGTGAAGGGATTACATTATTATTGAAGAGTTTACATTATTATACATTAATTATACATATTAAGGGCAAGGGTCGTTTAAACTACACTTCTGTCATTTACCGTAAGCGGGTGATTATTTTTTCCAGAAGTAAATATCGCTCTCTAATTTTCATTATACAAAATATCATGAAAAAATTAGTAAATGTAACTCACAGAAATTTCAAAAGATTAATTTTAACACCGCAAATCTACCTTTAACTCTACTGAAATTTTCCGAAGTGGGAAGACAAAGGAGATGTAAATTACTACGTACCTACTTTATAGAAAACTTAACCACACTACAAGCTGTCAAAAGTTTGTTTGCCAGCGCAAACTACAAGAGAAATTCTCAAGTTAATTTTATATATTTTGTCTTTTCCGGAAAAACAACTCTATTAGTGTTGAAAGTTTAGAACCTGACTTTCTGATTGTGGATGACTATACGACGGGAGCGAACTGAAACTTTATTTCTCAAGAAGTGCACAATGTAGTAGTCCGAGTTAAAACGGTACACAGATTTACTTTGCATTTTAGCGTTCGAAGATTAAACAGGCGAAAGTGCGTAAATATATAAAATGATTAAATATCTAAAGGTAAAAGTAGTAGCTTTTTATGGAAAATTTTTAGTTTCGTCCATATTTTTTCTATGTGGACTTTGTACAACATCACAAATTAATTAACATATTAAAGTATAAAGGAGTTGATAGTCAAGACGTACAAATCATAGAAAAATTATACTGGCGTCAAGCAGTGACAGCTTGCATAAATGGAAAATCAACAGAAATATGTAAAATACAAAAAGGTGTCAGACAGGGTTGTATACTGTCTCCACTGTTGTTCAATTTATAATCAGATAGAATATTTAAAGAAGCGCTGAAAAATTTGGAATGGGGCGTGAAAGTTAATGGAAGTCTGATAAATACAATCAGATATGCAGACGATACAGTTATTTTAAGTGATGACAGAATGGATTACAATTGAGATAGTGGGAAGAGAGTTTGGCCTAAACATAAACTGTTCAAAAACAAAATACATGGTGTTTAGCCGTTTGGCACATCAATATTCACGGTTATATGTTGATGGCCATAAAATTCAAAGAGTACCCAGTTTTAAATATCTTAGTTGCCATATTACTGAACAACTAGATCCAGATAAAGAGATAAAATGTAGAATCGAGATAGCCTGCACAACATTTTTAAAAATGAGGTCATTCATCTGTAATGATAACTTGCAACTTCAACTTCGAAAGCGCATGATTAAATCTTACATTTGTTCAGTCCTCAGACATTAAAAATATTCACCATTAATCGTTTGGAGGCCTTTGAAATGTGGATGCACAGACGTATACTAAAAATACCATAGACGGCTATGCTGACAAATGTGGCGGTCCTTAAGAGGGCAAATGCTACTCGCGAGCTGATTGATAAAATCAAATGTAGAAAGATGGCCTACTTTGGACACGTAGTAAGGGGAGACCGATATAATATCCTTCAACTTATTATGATGAGTAAAATCGAAGGACGCAGAGGAATTGGTAGAAAGCAGGCTTTTTGGTTGAAGAATATCAGGGAGTTGACAGGAATAAAGAAAGTAGAACAACTATATAGAATAGCTCGAGACAGAAACAGTTTCGCCATGTTAAACTCCAACGTCAAGGGTGGTTGATAGGGCACGTTAAGAAGAAGGACTTTGTAGATATTCAATATTTTTTATGTAAATGGCAAACCTTCTCTTCTTCTTGTGCTCTCTCCTTACCGGAGGTTGGCGACCCAACTAAAATTCTTCTCCATCTTGTGCTAATCTTGTATAATTGTGCTGGACTCCACGATGTCGAGCCATTGGCGTAAGTTTCGCAGCAGTCTTGCTTCGATCAATCCTTCAACAATCAACTAGATAAAATTACTACTTAACGTTTCTAAAGATATGGCCAAAATAAGCTCTAATTTTCAAACTCTTTGAAGTAAAGGCTAAGCAATATGGACTGAGGATTAATGAGCAAATTACAAAGTATATGGAAATAAGATAGACAACATAGGAAATAGGAAATAGGAAGACACACAACTGACGACTATCACAAACAACGATGAGTAAAGAGTATTGCTTCAAAAAGGTGACGGAGTTTGAGTATTTAGGAGTAACCCTAACACGTAGAATTAAAGCGTAAATTAAACGTAAAGCCAAGAAATCAAAAAGCGAATTTCGAGAGGAATGAAGACTGTCGGAGCCCTATACAAAGTACTAAGAGCAAACATTGAGAATATAAAGAACAGTGCTCCAGCCCACAGTCCTTTACGGAAGCGAAACAAGAATCATAAACAAAAATCTTTCTATATTGTAATGTATGCCTCTTTAGGATTGTGGGACATTATATAACAAAGCTATTTACGATAGGTTTTATTAAGCTTTATAAAGATATGTAAATTAACATTGTTACTCTTGTTCACATGGAGTCCCTAACCTGAGTGTGTTGTCCATGTCTGGTTGTCATGTCACAGCTGTCACTTGTGGTTCCGTGTACCAAGTGCAACGTTGCCAAGTATATGCGTACATGAGAACCATACATAACATATATGAGGTTCTTTACTAATTACGGGAAGGTTAAAAAGTTCTATGTTTTCATATTATTATTTATCATTTAATATGGTCCACGCGATTTCATAGTTTGCCTCTCAGATTTCGAGAGTATCAATTAAATGAAGGAGTTCGCCTTTTAATAACATTCTGAGGTTGTTTAGATTTTGTGACGGTAGCATATTATGAGGATTTTGATCAATTACAGATATAAATGTTGCTTTAAAGAAACTCCAGTCTTTGTATGGACCAATGAATGCAGGCGGATTAATTTCATGCAGTTTTATATAGCTAAATGGCTGAGTTGAATGATGCACCTGCGGATTTGATATTCTAGGAGCGTTCAAAAGAAGTTGTTTAGTTTTGCTTATGATGCTATAAAAAGAGTTTTCGAATTAACATTTTCTACATCAAAGTCATCCGTGCCAATCAAGGCTTCAATTTTTGTTTGCGTGTAGTCAAATTTATCTTCTTCTTCTTCTTGCGCCACTCCTATCGGAGATTGGAAATCATCAAGGCTACCCTGACTTTGTTTACAGCTGACCTAAAAAGTTCATTAGTGGTACAGCCAAACCACTCTCTCAAATTCCGCATCCACGACATTCTTCTACGGCCTGGATTCCGTTTTCCTTCTATTTTTCCTTGCATTATATTTTGAAGTAATGCGTATTTATGACCTCTCATCAGGTGACCCAAATACTCGAGTTTTCTTCGTTTTATCGTTAATACAATTTCTGGGTCTCTTCCTATCCTTCGTATTACTTCAAGATTTGTGATTCTTTCAACCCAACTTATCTTCAGCATTCGACGGTAGCACCACATCTCGAAACTTTCAATATTTTTTATGTTGTTCTGTTTGAGAGTCCAGGCTTCTACACCGTATAATAGCGTGTTAAATACGTAGCCACTTAGCATTCTTAATCGTAGAGGGATGCTTATATCTCTGTTGCAGAAGAATTTTCTCATCTTTATGAAGGTGGCCCTGGCAATTTCGATACGTCTTTTTATTTCATTGTTTTGGTCTCCAGTTTCGTTTATTAAAGTTCCCAAGTATTTATAACTTGATACTTTTTCAGTTTGAATGCCGTTTATACTAATATGTGCTGGTTGTGTCATGATTTTACTGAAGACCATATACTTGGTTTTTTTGATATTAATGTTTATGCCATAATTCGAGCCCTTCCAGGAAAAACATCGTAACCAACAATTTTTCGAATTTTTAATTTTTCATCGAAAGTGATCCTAACAACAAGCTTTTTCGTTGACCAAAACATCGTAAGTCTCACGAACACGGTTTTGAATTTAAAAATAATAATGCATTTTATCGTTACCAACACAAGTCCGTACCAGTGAAAGGCAAAACATCGTAACCGTGCATTTAAAAAATCGTTAGGTTACTTTTGCATGGTTACGATGTTTTGGCTAAAACCCAGTCGAGTCGGGATGTGACAACTAATTGAATAGGTCAACAATCCTACACCACATTAAACGTTATCAGGTAAAAGATTGTCTATTAGACAATTGGTGGATTTAGTTGGGACGTGTGCAGGGGTAGAATTTACCGTTATGGGCTGGTGAATAGTGATAGCATCAAACACACCTGTACAGTATCGTATTCACAGTGTCGATAAACGAGTTTCAGTAGTTTTTGGAAGAGAGAAAGTGTTATTGTGAATTAATTATTGTTTGTTTTTATTTTAATCAATACGTAAAACCGATTTGCAGTGAAAAATGTCACGACAAAAGGTATGTACTTCATCTGTTAAGTTTGCAAAATTCATAACGTTACCTAAAATAGTCGTTCTATTTCTTTCTCAACTTAAATTACCTGAGAACAAATTGTTTTTTGTGATCTTGTATTTTCATTATCGTACAATCCAATTAGCCTGTCGCTGCCCTATGTAAAATTTAGAGCAAATCCTACTTGGAAACAAAAAAAATATAATCGTATACAATTTTTTGAGAAATCTATTTATTTTTCTTGAGCCGAAGTGGTAACCAATTTTTTATTTCCAAATGTCTTTAAAAATGCTTATGGTCAGGTGTTTGTTATATTTATTATAAATTGGGTTACTTATACCGTAAATAAATAAATAATAATAAATAGGACGTAAATTATGTGTGTTGGATATTCCTGATATTTTTTTGTCTACGAGAAAATAATTTATATTTCAGGTTGAAAAGCCAAACCGAAGTGCAAGAATGCTGAATATGGCATTATCCTCAAATGCATTAAAAAACGAGTATCAAATGGACGAAGACCCACCCCTTGGATTGAATGAAACCGTCTCACAAAGAGATTTTTTAAGTAATAGTACATATGAACGTGTTCAGAAGTGGATTAATAGTAATGTACCGGATTGCTCTCCAAAAATTACACGACAAAATATCAGCAAACTTGTAGATTATTCATCATCTTCATCTTCAGCATCATTGCCGGATGCTGTAACTACACATAACAAAATCTTGTTTAAATACTGATGTCGCTCCACTAAGTAGTCATCTTGAACATTCAGAAATATCATGGAATCCAGAAATTCAACAAGAGGATAGCTCTGATACCGAGAACCTTGAAAGTATGCCACCCAATGAAGATCTTTTAGTGATAGGACAGAGAGGAATCCGAAAGCAAAAGGCACTACCGAAAAAGGTTTCAAGGAGAATTGAAAAATGCACTGGAAAAAATAAAGCAGTACAACCCAATCCTTGTCTTAATAAAAAATGCGGTAATAAATGTGCTGAAAAGTTCAGTGAAGAAGATAGAGTTTTGTTTTTTGAAAACTATTGGGGTATGGCAAGCTCACAAAGGCAAAGAGATTGGATCTTGTCCTGTATGGTGGAAACCCCAATTAAACGAAAAAAGGCTGAGTCTACGCGAAGATCAAAAACTATGGAATATTATATTCCATACAACAACCAAAAAGTAAAAGTCTGCCAACAATTTTTAATCAAAACACTTAATGTTTCCCAAATGACGCTAAGATACACAAAAGAAAATGCCCTAATGAATAATATTGCTAAACAAGACCAACGGGGGAAAAGAAGCCCTAAAAATAAATTCCTCTCCAGTCAAGTCTCTTTGGTAAAGGAATACATTAAACAACTACCGGCTGTTCCTTCGCATTATTGTAGGAACAAAAGTAATAAATTATATCTTCCAGCGGAGTTTGAGAACGTTACAAACTTATATCGACTATACAAAAAATATCTTGTTGACAGCGAAAGACTAACTGAAATTGTCTCACTTAGTAAGTTTCGGAAAATATTTCGGTCAGATTTTCATATTGGTTTCCATCTACCAAAGAAAGACAAGTGTAATGTTTGTGAGAAGATAAAATATCTACCTAGCATTAAACAAGAGGAAGAAAAGAAGACGGAATCTTTCAATCAGCACATTAAAGATAAAGAAAGGTGCCTTGAAATTTTTTTGAAAGACCAGAATCTTTCAAAGGAAGGATATGTGCTATGTGTCAGCTTTGATCTGGAGAAGGTGCTAAATACTCCTCATGGAGAAAGTGTAAATTTATTTTATTGTAGAAAATACGCATTCTATAATGAAACATTTTACGAGAACGGTTCTGCAAATGTTTATTGTTACTTGTGGGGCGAATCAGATGCAAAAAGAGGCTGCAATGAAATTTGTACAATAGTTTACATGTACTTAAAAAAGAAAGATCTCGAGGCCACACATGAAACAATTTATTTATATTGCGACAGCTGTTCCGGACAGAATCGTAACAAAGCAATGCTGGCTATGCTGTCCTATTTTATCGAAAGAAGTGAATTTATAAAAAATATAAAAATAACATTTCTTTTACCAGGTCATACAATGATGCCCGTAGACTCCGTGCATAGTAGCATTGAACTTTTCAGCCGTCGCAAAACTGTGTGGTCTCCAAAAGAATGGCCAACGATTATACGGAATTCAAGAACGAATCCTTTTAACTATGTTACTGAGTCACTGAATTTTTCTAATTTTTTAAATTGGAAAGATTTCGCTGAAACATTAATACCAAACAAATTCAAGATCAACATTAGTAAACTTCGCATAGCCATGTTTAATAAAGATAACCCACAAAGCTTCATTTTAAAGTATGGATTCTTCGATAATAGTGAACTGAAAACTATAAATTTGCAAGAAACTTTAAGAACACGCCGTAATCGTAATAGTAACAATACTGCTCCCCAACAGCTTTACAATAACCGACTCAAAATTTCGTCAGCTAAGTACTTAGATCTTAAAAAACTCTGTGATAAGGGTGTTATCCCAGTAGAGTTTCAAGATGACTTCCTTTTATTACCTCACAGTGGTGATATTACAGACTGCTTGATGGAAACAGATAACGAGGATACAAGTGACGTTGATTTTTGATTATAACTTTTTTTAATAAATGTATCTTTTAATAATTTTAATGTTTATCATTGATTCTCAGCAAATAAAACACAATTAACATAAATCTTAGGTAAGTTGAATGCTTTAAATTTGAACACAAGAAACATCATAACTATCTCGACAAAAATCGTAAGTGACACTTAAACGAAAAATTTGAAAAACAAAACATCGTAAGTACCAGTACTATTACAAAAAACAAACATACAACATAATTACTGTTCTCATTTGTAAAGCACACTACCAAATAATATAATATAAAATATTTTACTTTTAATATTGATTTGTACGAATATTAATTAAAAAAACCTCCTCCTGTAAAATTCCACTTTTGCTGGTTACGATGTTTTTCCTGAAAGGGCTCGAATTGTTGCAAGCAATAGTTATGTTTGTAAGTAATCGTTGTAATTCTTCTACTGTTCTTGCAGCTAGTACAGTGTCGTCTGCGTATCGAATATTATTTACAACCTCTCCATTGATTACGATTCCTTCATTTGCTTGCAAAAGGGCTTCCTGACAGATGCTTTCACTATAAACATTAAATAGCAGTGGTGACAAAATGCATCCCTGTCTTACTCCTCTACGTATTTCTATTGCTTTTGATATCTCGTTTTCTATTTTGATGTTAGCTTTCTGATTCCAATATAAGTTGAGAATTATTCGCAGATCTTTATTATCTATGTCTTTTCTTTCAAGAATGTCTCTTAGCCTATCGTGGCGTACTCTGTCAAACGCTTTTTCAAAATCGATAAAACATGCATGTACTTCTTGATTAACGTCTAGGCATCTTTGTGTAAGAACATTCAAACCGAAGAGAGCTTCTCGAGTACCTAGTCCTTTTCTGAACCCCATCTGTGTATTACTAATATCTGACTCCAACTTTTGATAAACTCGGTTGTGGATGATTTTTAGAAATATCTTTAGTAGATGGCTCATTAAAGATATTATTCGATGTTCTGAACATTCTTTTGCATTGGATTTCTTTGGCAGTGTAACGAATGTAGACAGCAGCCACTCTTGAGGTATAATACCAGTATTGTATACTGTGTTAAATAAGTGCAATATTATACCTATTGATTCATCATTCAAGAGCTTTAGTAATTCAGTAGGAACCTCATCGGGTCCATTTGCCTTTCCAGTTTTGGAATTTCTAAGTGCCATTTCTACTTCACATTTTAGGATTTCAGGTCCCGTTTCACCATTTACCTTGTCAATGTTATTTCTGTTGTCCTCAAACAATTCTCTTATGTATTCACTCCAACACACTGTATTCACACAATAATATTTCCGTCTCTGTCCTTAAGCAAACTTATTTGATGTCTTCTTTGGGTTCCTGTAAGTTCTTTTACTTTTTTATGTATATTGAATGTGTCATACTTTCTTTCATAGTCTTCCATTTCTACACATTGTTCTTTAATCCATGATTCTTTGGCCTTCTTTATTATTTGCTTTATGTTCTTATCAACCTCTCTGTATTTTTCTGAATTATTCTTCAATTTGCGTCTTTCATCCATTAGTTCTAGTATGTCTGGTGTCATCCACACCTTATGTTTCTTTGGAGATTTGGTTAGGTGTTTCTTTCCCATAGTTCTAAGGATCGTTTAAACACAGCGATATATCAAACAACTTATCAAGGTCAATCGAGTTGTTGCAACTTATCACTGTGTGTAAACGGTGCATCGCACAACTTATCAAAGTTGGAGTTGGGTTGAAGGTGGTATCGCATTGAATCGCAGCGTCTAAACAGCGTTTCAACTTGTCATCACAACTAGTTGCTGTGACTTATCGTTGTGTTTAAACGACCCTTTATTATAGTGTTTATATACTTCAGTTTTTCATCTATGTTGTCTGTTCTGCGGATTTGGTTTTCTGCTACACTGAGGTCGGTGTTGATTTCTTCGCGCACTGTTTGTCGTCGGTGTTCACTTTTAAGCTGACTTAAGTCTAACGTTGGAATGATGGTTTTTCTCATTTTCTTTGGTCTAGCTTCTAACACAGATACTACTGGATTATGATCCGAACCGATATTAGTTCCAGGGTAAGTTTTAGTAGATTTCACGGCATTACGGTATCTTTTTGTCACCATTATGTAATCTATTTGGTTTCTGATTACTTTTTCTTGTGTGTGTTGAGGTGACGTCCACGTATATTTATCAAGTATAAATTTGTCAAGTAGCTTTAAAATATTGTCGAAACGAGATTCCAAATCTGCTATCTAAATTAAGGGGCCTCTTTTGGGACCATCAATTAAAGCTCGTCAGATCATCAAATAAAACCAAGAATTCAGGGGACATCATAAAGAAAGCGATACTTTTCAGATTTTTTGGACTTTATTTAGCAAATGCGTTAATCCTTTGATTGCTAATGACTCCTAAAGGCGTCATACCGTTACTGCTGTCAGGTGCGCAGGATAGCTTAAGGCGTCATATGCAGATATGCGCAACGATTGCTTAAAGGTTACTAAGTTAGTATTTGTTTGACTTGACTGAAAGGACTTGTCTTTCTATTGAGTACGTAGATAAAAATGTGCTTATAACGTCAGTTTAGATTCATATTATGTATGAAGCCAGGGCCATCTCGACAATGTAAATGCAGCGAAAAATCGAGTTAGTACCCAGGTCGGGTTAGGCATATTTCGCCCGCAATGAAAGGGTTAAGGGAAGCTATGGCGATAACGATAACTTCACGTATGACGAGAGGTATTATACTCGTAGTTATGCAATGATAAACACCGATTATTACTGCCCTATCAATGAATTTTTTGCAATTTTCTAATATTGCACTCAATAAAATGCAGATAATAAAACTGTTCAAATTATATTTACTAAATTTCATGAAGTTTTAATTCAAATAAAATTACGGAAACAGATCTTAAAAAATATTAACATGAGAAGTGTTGATTTTATTGTGATTCAATATTACTGCCGGTTTTTTACACTTTTGACGTTCACCTCATTTCAACTGAACTCTCTCAAAGAACCGCAACAGGTTTCAATAAGTTCGATCGGCGATTAAAGAGCTTTTGAAAAATGTCGAACGCCGTTTGTGGTGTGTAACAGATTGCGATGCAGGAGCGTACTGCTAGAAATTTATTCTTTGGGAAGAAATAGGTATGATGAAAATGGCAAATACAGGCGATTTGAGATTGAATTGTGTGAGCTTGTGAATCTTCTACAAACTTATCCTGCCTTTATTTTCTGGGGTTGATGAGTGGACCGTATTTTTAGTGTGTATGGAGTACCTAAAGAATATGAGTAACCCTGGATACACACTTTTATTTCTCTACGTATAGGTAACAGGTATGGTAGATTATGAGAAGGCATTTAACTCAATAGAAATTTGGGTAATCCTTAATGCCTTAAGCAACAATAGAGTTGATGACCGATATTCAAAAATCATTAAGTATATACGTGACAAGGCAATGTCGCAAATAAAAACAGAAAAGATAAAACTGCAAAGAGGGGTTAGACAAGGAGATTCTATTTCACCCAAACTATTTACCTTAGCTCTAGAAGATATGTTTGGAACTTTGGATTGGGAAAATAAAAGAGTGAGGATAGACGCGAAAACCTAAACCATCTGAGATTTGCCGATGATGTTACGCTAATAGCAAAAGACAGAGAATAATTGGAGGAAATGCGATTAGACCTAAATACCAAATTAGAAGAAATAGGATTAAAAATACATAAATCTAGCAAAAACTAAATATCTAACCAACGAATCTCTACGATATAACTGAGGATATAAGTTTTGACAACAATAATATAGAAAAGATTGAATCGAATATATACTTAGAACAAAAAATAGAACTGTCAAAGCTTAACTTAAAGGATGATATACATAGAAGATGTTCCTTAGCATGGGCAGCATTTGCTCGATTACAAACAGTATTTAAATCAAACTGACCAAATACCTTAAAGGCAAAAACGTTCGAACAGTACGTGTTGCCAATTCTGACATAGGGAACTGAAACTTGGGCTTAACAACAGCGTATTCCAAAAACTTCAAGTGACTCAGAGAGCTATGAAACGGAGAATGCTCAACATTAAGCTCAGTGATCGCAAGTCCAATGAAGAGAGAAGAACACGATTAAAAGTAAGAGATGTGCTCCAGAAGATTGCCATGTTAAAATGGAACTGGGCAGGACACATAGGAATAATGAAAGACAACCGTTGGAAAAAGCGAATTGTCGAATGGCAACCCAGGGAAAGCAAAAGAAGTAGAGATTGACCTCAAACAAGATGGACTGATGACATCAAGCGAATGGCTGGCCACGAATGGATTCACAAAACAGCAAACAGGTATGAATGGACACACCTAAGGAAGGCATCCATCCGACTATCCGACGATGAATGCACTTGATGTCGCCTAAAAACATTATTGGAGAACGTCCTCGATTACGATAAGCATCGTGTCTAAGTCTCTATTCTAAAATTTCTTTGGTCCATCTTCCATTGTGGAATCTTGCAACATGTATAGCCCAGTTCCATTTCAGCGTTGTAATTCTTTGAACTGCGTCCGTAACACCAGTTTTTCTCCCAACTATTTTATTTGAAACTCTGTCTCTGAGAGATATATTAGTAAAGGGGCAGCAACAGTTCTAGCGCAATTTGACGCTTTTTTACATGTAAATCTCCATAAGAAATTTTAAGGTCCATTCTGGTCATTTTTGACGCTTTTTGTGGTGGAGGCGCGACTGCTCGTCAGATCGTGACGTGTGAGGTATCACCGGAAAGGGGAGGGGGTGACGAATACGTTAACACAAAAAAAAAACAAAGATGGCGGCATAGCCAAAACGGCACTATATCGTATCTTCGTTTCTACTAGCTCGATCATCGTGTATGAGGTCTTGTTGGAAAGTGGAAGGTTCAAGGAATATGTTAACATGAAAAACAAACGCAAAGACATTGCCAAAACGGCACTATATCGTATCTTCGTGTCTATTAGTTCAATTTTTGTGAATAAGGTCTTGTTGGAAAAAGAGGGGATATTGAATATGTTAACATAAAAACAAAGATGTCAGCAATGACAAAACAGCACTATATCTTCGTTGCTATTGATTTTAACGCAACAGACGTTGAAGGAAAGGAGAAACATGGCAACATTGCCAAAACGGTGATATATTTGTTGCTATTGGAGATATTTTGACCTGTCAACTTAATGGGGATTCCACGTCTATTACAGTTCTTCGCCTAATCATGCCACCTGTCGGCTGCAACATGTAACTATGCCCAAGCCATCTAGAAGAACGTATACCATTCTTACAGTATGACCAAATCATCAAACATCCTATCACAGTTGATAATCTCGTCATACAAATCACCACCTGTCGGCTGCAGCATGTAACTATGCCCAAGCCATCTAGAAGAACGTATACCATACTTACAGTATGACCAATCCATCAAACATCCTATCACAGTTGATAATCTCGTCATACAAATCGCCACCTGTCGGCTGCAACATGTAACTATGCCCAAGCCATCTAGAACAACGTATACCATACTTACAGTATGACCAACAAACATCCTCGATCTCCCTCCAATCATACATTCCTACAATGAACATATACCATTCATACGCTGTGGCCAAACCAGCAAACATCTCATGTACAAGTCTTTTCTACGGAAAGTTGGGTAGTATCATGAAAATCACCAAACAAAAAAAAAAAATGGTATTGCGATTCGCATACTGTATTTTATCTACGGCAAGGAGGGTAATATTATGTAGGTTGGTATTTTACTTTTATAGTTAAATAATCGTCTATTCAATATATAGGAGACTACATTTGCCATCTAGTTTTTATGTTTATTATTAACTCTAATCCTTCCGTAAACGGAACATAATAATGTATACAACGTTTATATGATATATAAACCTTCGGTGTAGAATACTATGACGTTCCCCCACTCATGGAAAATTCACAGATACGCGATAGAATACTATGACGTTCCCCCACTCCTTCAAAATTCACAGATACATGATAGAATGAATAAAGCAAAAATCAGTATCATTCAATCAATCGATGAAGCAAGATGGAAAAAATTGAGTTGTTCAGAGGTCCGAACGCAGTCAGAAAAATTAAGCAGTTAAATGTAGATGATATACTTATTGATCAATGGATGACAAACACAAAAGTTACCTGCTACATCTTTTATGTCAGCGGAGTACCAGCATCATTTGTACTCTTATCGAAACGTGACTTTGATCCACTTGGACAACATGATGTACCAAGAGTATTAGAATACGTATACACTTTACCTAATCATCGGAGAAGAGGATATGCATGCAAACTTATACATCACATAAAGAAAAATAATGAATTCACTGCGTTCTGCTCCAACGAAGAATCTGAACGGCTTTTTTTAAAAAGCAAATGTATTAATCACGGCTTAATGAATTATAATGTAATGTTTAGATATCCATAATAAATTTATATAAAATATATCTTGTCTTATTTCTTACACGTTTAATGTACTTGTAAATAATAGATGGTGTAGCTTACAATGACAATACATAAAGATGCATGAAACTGCCATGGTTATTAATCCTATTTTGATATCGCCCAATAGAAATATGGGGTATAATAAAATGAATGAAGAGATAAAGAAATGATAAAAATAAAACTTTTTTCATTTATCCACTCACTTATGCGGTTAAAAAAACCTTAAAAAGGAAAAGGTATCTGCTGTTGCCATGCAACGCAGCAGTAGCACACACATTAAAAAACACATCCATCCTTGTTTGCATACAACAATACACTGATCCATAATATAAGAATCAATTTATAAATAATCACATAAAGCATATGATAGAGTGCCAAAGAGGCCTTATACATAACATGGTGTTAAAACAGACATCTTAACGTAATTTGTCATTCAAAATCCTGTAATTTGAGGTGTCATACGATGAGATTCGACATATCAGGCAAATAATAAACGATAATGTGTCAAAAGGGCGTTATACATGACATGGTGTTAAAACAGACATCACAACGTAATTTGACATTCTAAATCCTGTAATTTGAGGTGCTACATGATAAGATTTGACATATAAAAATGATGTTAGCATGCAATGAATGAAAAGTAGTCAATTCGGTCGAACATAAATTTGTTAAAAAAAAAAAACAAAAATATGTTCTTAACAGCAGTCACCAACGTGAAGGTACGACTACATCGACCGCCATGTTAGTAGAGTTGATGGTTAGTAGGAATGAATTATTTTACATTATATGACAATATATTTAATGATAGCCATATACTTAACTTACATACTAAGATAAGCACATTATTATCTAACTTGGTTTAGTAGACATCTTTTTATTGATCTGTTGGACATCTTTTATTCATATTAATGTTAAAACATCGAAACTTTGGTGTTAATTCTAATTCATTAGATACTATAGTATTCAAAATGAATTATTGAGGGTAAATGCGGTAGCTCTAGGTTATCTAATCTTAAAACTAGGTATTTTTCCGACTCCTGTTTTGTGACAGGCTATCGAAGACTTAAAACTAAATCGGGGAAAAAGAAGACCATTAAGTTATCGATCGTCTTAACTTGGAGGCTACACGAGCAACGGTTCTAGAGTTAACCAGAACGGCTCATTAATTTGCCAGTTATTTTGGTCCATATCAGATATCTTTTTAGTGGTCATAACTAAACATCTTTTTTTTTTTATATGTGCTAATCTTAATAATTTTACTTAATTTTGAGATGCATAACTATGATCTAGTACAATTATCATATTATATAAAAACGATGAATGTAGGAAAGGCTGAGCAAAGGAATATAATAAAAGGGCCTGCTTCAGATATATATAGCATTATGTTAGCTGTAATAATAAAGTTTGATAAATGACTATATTCAATCAACTAAATAATATTTAATGACATTAAAATAATGAGTGATATTAAAGGATGATAAGAGGAATATAATAAAAAAATTGTTTGATTCAGATGTATATTGTGGTTGTAATAAAGTTTAAAAAATGACTATATTCAATCAACATCAATCTTAAAGGCAATCAGATCATCAAGGATAAATGATAAAATATGGCTGGCTTATTGTAATCCTGATTTGTGTTAAATCTAATCAACATCCATCTTAAGATTATCAACTAGATAGTGTCCCCACGGTAGCGTATCATAAGACTCCGGAAGGTGATATCGTTTATCGTCAGTGGGACTAAGAGCAATCTTGCTTTGTGTAATTGTATATACGTGGTGTTTATCAGAGCGTATAAGATTCTGCGAGGCTGTCTTAGTTGTAAAGGTATCCAAACACTCGACATAGTCTTCGAAGGTAATTTTAGTCTTTACAACAGATTTTTTAACCCCCTTCGCCTTCTTTGTCACACCATAATTTTTAATAAGTATTTCAATCTCATCGTCCTCATACTCCTGATCTATTAACTTTCCCCTCAGTTTCATTATATCATTATCTGTGATAGCTACTTTTGTTGTATATAATTTAGATCTGAGCCCTATGTAGTCTGTCATAATGCATCCATTATTCTCATCCTTCATCAGTCCAAGTACTTTTTTATTAACCTGGGGGATGCCATACATATTGTCTTTAGGATAGTCAGATGTATCGAAATACTTGTGGCAGTCTGTTTTCACAGCTTCATAGGGATCTTTTTCCCGTATCTCTACGATCTCACAATCGGTATCTGTATAGCAGGTCGTAAAGTTCTCACCAAACCTTCTATCTAAATACCCATAGTGAAAATCATAGATCGTGGTTTTAGCCAAATCCAATATACTCATGCCCACGTATATTGGTTTATCCAACCATATTTCCGCTCTATGCATCTCGACAGCTACCAAGTTTTCATTAAAAATAGTAGCATTCTTAAATAGGGGACTACTTATTCTAGCTTCTGCTCCGTAACGACCCTCCCATTCAGTAAGCAATTTAATGTCAACGCGCTTGCGCACATTCTCCATGGTCTTGCCGAACACAGCGTTGTTCATCAGCTTGAAGAGATTTTTCTCAAATTCATTTTTCGCTGCCTTTCGGAGATTTGTATTCAAGTCAATGTATGATTTTAACCAAGGACTCTGCTTAAATTTTAGGACTCGGTGAATCTTTTTGAGCACCAATCCGTGTGCTAGCGCTTGCTTCAAAGTTCTGTAATGAATTACGTATCTTTCTTTATCATGAAGGGTAGCCATTAATTTGGTTTGCTCTCGCGGTCGTTTAGGAGGAAGCATAGTTTTAGGGTTCAATGATTGGGGGCAAAACGGAAGATCCTTATGACGATCGTGAATATGTTGGGGGTACTCCAGATCGACCTCGAGGAAGTACCCTTCAGAAGCATCGTCAGGTGTGGACAGAACATCGATGTTAGCATCAACCCACTCGAACCCTCCATACGGAAGGAATTGCGACATTGCCCAGCCATATTGATTATTAACGTCGAAATACATGAGATAGGAGTCGGGCTTTGATGGATCGTAAGATTCCATATACTTGTTATTAGCGTGGACGCGACGTTTCGAGCATACTTGACTCAAACCACCACGAATACCACGCTCCACAAACAAAAACATATCTGGATCTGTTAAAAGCTCCAGTTCCTGTTTTGTATGCTTAAGCATTGCATCCCATGTGAAGCCGGGAAGAGTAAAGTAATGAGCTGGGTCAAGATTATATGTTTTAAGACAACTGGATCGAAATTGCTCAAAGACGTCCGCAAGAAGGAGAATATCCGTTTTCATGTATAAATCGATATAATCCCCGAGATTGGAGCAGGAGAATGAAGACCAGACATCTTGGGCTCTACGATAATGCCGACGAGGACATGGTTTATCCTCAAGTTTATTGTAAAATGCTTCCTGGGGCGGTAGACATGTTTCATTGAATTTTTGGAATGAATCGATATAATCATATGGCATAATACCTTTCTTAGTTAGAAGATTGAAATTCTCCTCAGATAGTGATAAAAATTGAGAGTTGAGATTAGGATATTCTGTCAAATACGAAGAGAGCTTATCGAGAGAAGAAGCCATAAATCGAAAACTATCGATAAAACGGAATTTAATTCGAGCATGATCGATATGTTTCGTAAAAGAGATATATTTCTCCTTAGTAATAGGAAGAAGATCTACTGGACCTTTGATATGCGTAGCAATATCGTTAACAATGAAGTGCGCGTCATACCCGCTAAGGTTATGAAATATCACTGGGATAGTGTGAGCATCTTTGTAATTAATGTTACACCCTTCGTGGGCCGCCCCTCTGTAGTTATGTTCAGGAATCATGTGATCGTGGTCTCGGACTTTCTTATCACTGGGGGAGAAGCGCTGCTCGCAGATATGACAATGAGTGGCAGCATGAAAATCTCTTTCCTGCTGAGATGTCATATTTATATCATAGGGGCACATAAACACTGTAGATACATTCTCAGCAAGCTGATTAAGTTCATCTGCAAACCATTTCATGCAGTCCTTTCCTCGATAAGAGTTATAAAAAGAGAGAGTATCATCATATGAGCATTTGAAGAAATACCCAACTGCTACAGGAATATGTTCCTGATACTTCTTAGGATCTCCCGTACGTTTCAATGCACTTTCGAGATCTGCATATACGGCGAAGGGGGCTTTAATCTTATTCCTATAATTCTTAAATCTTAGCATTTTTCTACTCTCGTCTGGCAGTTTGATGGCTGTTTCATTAATTCTTACGCAATCGGTGGTGTGCGCTTCAAGCTGTTTTGATGATGAAAACGGTTGTAAGCACCTATCACAGATAACATCTGATCGACCTTTGCAGCATGTCTTATGAGCATTTAACTGTTCCTGTGATCGAAAGTAATGCAGGCAGGCATCACAGAAATATTTTGTTCCATCTTCGGTGCTAAGCTGCTTGGAAAGGAGGCGGGATAAATTTTTAATCCAAACGTAATGGTACTGAGTAGGCGGCTCGTCATAATTATCTTGAATCAGAAGAAGATTTATATGTTTATCCTTTCTGTTCTTTGTTAGCAAGATTGGGAGGGTCGTATAGTTCTTCTTCTCCTTTTTCAAATTATATGCGTTAATGGATATATTGTTTTGTTTTTCAAAGTTAGGAATTTGTTTGATGGTCATTGGAAACTGAATACCTTTTAATTTCAATACATCAGAATAGTGTGGATATTTGAAAACTCTTTGAGCATCTTTGGTAGCAGGATATAACGCCGATACAATTGCCCATGCAAAGCATGCCTCATCATCATTTTTGACATTTACGCATGCTTTTTTTCTCTTAATCTGAGGAGGAAGTTCAATGTAGGAGGAGCCAAGTTGCGGTGTAAATTTGTTTATATTCACCCCCAGGTTAACAACTGCCTTTAGAGCCCATCCGGAATCACGTTCTTGGAATTCTTCCAAGTCTCGGCTGATGGGCTCCACTACTTTTTTCTCGAACCATTCATCAAGATTCGTGTCCCGATATATGGCTGAGTTTGAAGTAGTAAAGTACTTCGTTTCATTGATCATCTTATCGCCTTGAGCAATCTCGAATTCTCCACCAAATGCTATATTCACCTTAACGGCCGCCTCTTTCTTTAGTGCGTTCTGAATTCGCCGCTTGAACAGGGCTTTGCAATCCACTAGAAAACTGCCAGGGTCCTTGTGTTTAAGGTTTGAGATGACCCCAGTCCGAATTCGTGAGTTGAACGCAGATAAAGAGTCATCCCATTGTACCCTATGCTTTGCAGTCTCCTTTGTAGGTGTCAGTCCCGCCCCCTTCTTTTGTTCGACCTTTAACTGATTTCGTAGCGTTTTCACTTGCCGCATCTGGGCTTCCAAATGCTGTTTCTCCCCCATTGTCTTAGCATATCTCATAGAGTCCCTGATATTTTTGATTGCCTTATTACATTTCATGAGGCCTTCTCGTATCTTTTCATCATTATAATTGTTTGGGATTAATCCCAAGATGGATGCGATTTTAACAATTAAATCAGCAATTAAAGACATTTTAAGCAAATTCAAAGCTAAATTAAAATGTAAAATTTTCGTAAAACTAGAGAATTAACAAAAAAACTCAAAAATAAATTTTCAGAAAAAAAAAACTACAAATTGTGATAAAAACCACAAATTTTCAAAAAATCAAAAATTTTTTAAAATATATCACTCACCAAAGCACACTTCTGAACTATATAAAACTCACCAGAGCACACGTCTGAACGCTAGGAATATCTGAAACAGAATGAAGAAAATGCCGTAATGTAAGGTATTAAATATACTTCTAGTCGGACGGAAAACTAAATGGTATTATGTTATGCTCAGAAGGCCCCTGAAATGTGTGAATTTGTGCTTGTTCTTCCATAAGAATCAATGTAAAAATGCTGCATTTAAGACATTTATTAAACTTGGTTAATTTTTCAAGGAAGTATCAGTACTACCAACATAAAAAGAAGCAGTACGGCCAACTTAGAACAAATATTACCAGAAAGTAAAAGATACTTTGTGATGATTAGATTGGAGCAGGCACATAAAATTATAAGTCGACTCATTCATAGTTAATTCTTCATCATTCTATCACAAGAAGGATTCATGGTTAGGAATTGAAAGTGGGTTTCATATAATTCTTCTTCCTGGTCTAGTTACGAAAATATTTGAAAAATGGGCAACATAATTATGATAGATGTCAGCTACTTAGCGAAAGATGTGGAAAATGTATGAAGAGAACCGATATACATATATCGAGATATGATGAATAAACACGACATTGAAAACTGTTCAGTTAGATTTGCATAACATTTCGGCGAGAAAACTCCCGCCACTTTCATCACTAACACACTCGATAACACAATAAGTTTTCATTCTTCGAATAACCGTCAAAGCAGGCACAGCAGTTGCTCCAGTATGAAACAGCACATTCAGTTAAACTTGATTAAGACATGTAACGAGCAAGAATTTATTCGAGCCAGCTACGCAGGCGTGTGTTTACCGGCTAGTTTAATATTTCATGAAGTTGCCAGCCAGTATGGGATAAGACAGAGGTGGTAGTAGGTGCAAAGTTCTACTCAAATGGAATTGTAATTACGCCTCATTTCTGGAATGAACATACGAACTAGTATACGACCCAACAGATGCAATTACAAAACATCATCTACCTCATCAAATAGAATTTACGATGAAAAAAGGAATGTTATGTGTAAAAGCGGCGAAGACATAAAAATGTAGAATATTTATTATGATTTTCAGAAAAGCAAATCGACGACTGCCTATTTTAAAGAGGCTCCTGCAGGTCTGCTGGAAATACGAAAAAATATTTTTATTACTGTAGCAAAGATACTTAGGAAAAAATAAATAAATTTTTGAAGTAATTGTTTTTTATATACAACTCAGTTATTGACAATGACCTACTTAGCTATAAAACAAATAATTAAAGAATTAGGTTATATTGTTACAAACAATATATCACTTGTTAATAGGAAGTACGTCATTGATGCTTGTAGCAAAAAGGTTGTTGAGCGCAAAGAAAGTGTGATAGCAGAGAAAGAGAGAGAGAGAGAGATAGAGAGAGTTAGGTGCTGACACGTTCTGTCACGTTATTTTACGTCACGTTCTGTCACGTTCTGTCACGTTCTGTCACGTTCTGTTGAGTACTGTCACGTGATTTACGTCATTCACGTAACGCTCTGTTAGTTACTGTCACGTTCTGTTAGTTACTGTGACGTTCTGTGTCACGTGATTACTGCATGAAGTAAACTATGATTCAGCGTTATGTCTGAGGTTATACAGCGATAATTTAACGGTTAGCGCCAAGTCAGATGCAAGTCAGATGTTAGTCAGATGCAAGTCAGATGTATGCCAGATGCATGTTAGCTATATGTCAGATGCAAGTCAGCGGATATAGATAAAGGTGTTAACTAGAGAAACGGCATTCAGATACAAGAAAATTAACGGTGAACATCGTGTCAAGCAGCTTGCTAAGTTATTAGAAAAAGTATAATTCACTCAAAATAATAACGCAACGTGAACAACAACTCAAAACAGTTTTAACACCTAGTACTGAACCTCTTGGAGAACTAAACAATTATCTGAAAACTTCACATCAGACAGAGAAGCATGAAGAGACCAGCGGACACCAAAACAATCGTTTGAGAAATATGCGCCAGAAGGATGAAGAAAGCACAGATGAAGAAGAAGATGAACACCTTCAAAAATATTGGCATCATTCACCAGACCTTGATAGAGCTTATGGTCCACACTATGTTTGGAAAACTGATAAATGGCTAATGGGTGATATGGAAATCAAATTTGCTCCTAAGAATATACTGATTAACGAT
Organism: Diabrotica virgifera virgifera; assembly: GCF_917563875.1. Lineage (NCBI taxonomy): Eukaryota > Metazoa > Arthropoda > Insecta > Coleoptera > Chrysomelidae > Diabrotica > Diabrotica virgifera. The sequence continues at coordinate 6,504,364 of NC_065446.1, read as the reverse complement.
AGCAAGTACAAGGCTACTTGTGGGCTATATACTGTTATAATTTTATATGTATCCTCAAGACTTTACACCAAATGATAGCCTAAACTATAAAAAAAATATTAGAAGTCACAGGTGTTCATAGAGATTCCCGAGGATATTTGAGACATCAAGCATTCCCGGATAAATTTAATAAGATCATAAAACCTTTGTTTAAAAATAACTCAAACATGCGTCGAAGCCCCTGTGAAAATGTTCGGAAAACTGAGAAAAAACATCGTAAGAGTGTTGAACGCTCTGACCGACAATTTAAACAGCGCACAAGCATAGATTACGAGACATCATCGTTTAACCATTATGTCGTTGGACCTCTGGATAAAAATGTTAAAATAAATCGACTAGGGCATTTAGTTTTTAATTAAAAACTGTAATAATGTACTAGCATAAAAAAATTTAAATAAAATAATAAAATGACTCATATTGTCTCTTATTTACTAACCCAATGCATTACAAAGAGTGTCAATATATTTTTAAAAATAAAAATAAGTTGAGTCGTACATAAAATAGAAAATGCAACACGATTATTATCACACTGTTAAAAATAAATACCAGCTACGCTTGGTCGTATATAAAATATAAATGACAGCTACGCTTCATTGTATATTGTTGAAAAACAAAAGTACGGTAGAATGCGGCATAAAAAGATACTGAAATAAATCATAAAATTGTTCAGAAATATACGGACGGGTGTTGCATCATACATGCCTGAAAAACATGAAATAAAACAAATTTATAAATCAAATTAGAAAATAAGAACTAAACGGTAAAATACTATTATCCTAATGCAGATAACAAGAAATATGTGCTAAAAGAAGACGGAGTACCGCGCTAAATGTATCATAAAAAGTTACTATTCTTGAGTGCCCGGGAGTCGGCATACCACCGATTCGGGACCACATGGTTATTTTGGTGGCCCCCGTATCGGCATACCGATTCTGGCTCATGATGAGCTGGAATCCGCCTACCGCTTCTGGCTCATGATGAGCTGGAATCTGGTGCATGAAAGTGACCACGTATCGGCATACCGATTCTGAGCCACATGGCGATTTTGATGCATGAAAGTGGCCCCCCCGTATCGGCATACCGATTCCGGGCCATATGCGGATTCTAGACCATGAAAGTATTAGAAAATAAGAACTAAATAGTAAAATATGATTATCTTAATGTAAAAACCTACCTCATTTATTTATGTAACAAGGAAATATTAAAAGATGAAAAAAGTACAGTAGAAATGAGTCATAAACAGCTATTATTATTTTAGGGATAAAACGTAAAATCAGTTAAAAATATTAGCGACAGATACATCCTACGATATGATAAAAACAAGTAATAAAATTACTATAATAAATCACATTGAATATAAGAATAAAATCACCTATAGTACACACATTTTATTTTAAGAGAAGTATATATATAGATACCTAGAAGACCTGCAAACAAGTTGGGAAGAGAGAATTAAAACCAGTATTACCCATAGATGAAAGGAAACACATGTACATCCAAATTATTTAACAAAAATAGCAAACCAATAAATTCATAAAAACCATATGTAAAATAAACAGCAAAATCTCTTACCTTAATTGAATATTTTCCACTGAACACTGCAACTATACTGTAGAAACTGTCAGATGTCGACTGTGGTATATGCTCGTCTGTTTCAGTATTTATAGGCGAAATTCACACAGCATGAACGTGATCAAATGTTTGAATGTGTTTTGCAAAAACAAGACCTTATAGTTTTAAAAATATGTGATAACATTTACACAAATAACAACTGCGGTTACATGTTCTCATCCGACTACATCCGGACTTTTAGCATTGTGGCTTGTCATATCTTTGGAGGTTAATATTAACAAAAATAACGTCTGCACTCTTTTCTTATCAACCATACACACCCGGCATGTTAACAAACAACTTAAAATATTTTTGTAAATATTTCAAATTATTCGATTTTTCATAATTTTGTACAAATATTTGTATCTTTGGAACGGATAATCAGAAATCAATGTATGACCCATCAAATTAAAGGATTTTGAATGACGAATTACGTTGTGATGTCTGTTTTAACACAATGTTCTGTATAAGGCCTTTTTTTGTACCATATAAGTACATTTTGTGTCAATATAGTACATTGAGAATTTGTAGTTTTTTGTCGTTTTCAGCCATAAATAATGACCGTAACACACTTGGTCAGTGATTTTCTTAATATACATGAAAAGACCTTTCTAATGATATATTGCACGGGGCACTTGGTGCAAAATTGAGCGAATTAGGATTTGCTAGAGATCAAACTGCGATAAGAGATTTTTCTATGCTAATGGCTTTGTTTTAACGTCAATAACAATAAATAAGCATTTACAGCTCAACCAAGTTATCCCTTAGGCCGTTATGGCAATGTACCATGTATCTTCGGAACGGATAATCAGAAATCAATGTGTGACCCATCAAATTAAAGGATTTTGAATGACGAATTACGTTGCGGTGTCTGTTTTAACGCCATGTCATGTATAAGGCCTTTTTTGGTACCATATAAGTACATTTTGTGTCAATATAGTACATTGAGAATTTGTAGTTTTTTGTTGTTTTCAGCCATAAATAATGACCGTAACACATTTGGTCAGTGATTTTCTTAATATACATGAAAAGACCTTTCTAATGATATATTGCACGGGGCACTTGGTGCAAAATTGAGCGAATTAGGATTTGCTAGAGATCAAACTGCGATAAGAGATTTTTCTATGCTAATGGCTTTGTTTTAACGTCAATAACAATAAATAAGCATTTACAGCTCAACCAAGTTATCCCTTAGGCCGTTATGGCAATGTACCATGTATCTTCGGAACGGATAATCAGAAATCAATGTGTGACCCATCAAATTAAAGGATTTTGAATGACGAATTACGTTGCGGTGTCTGTTTTAACGCCATGTCATGTATAACGCCCTTTTGACATATTATCGTTTATTATTTGCCTGATATGTCGAATCTCATCGTATGACACCTCAAATTACAGGATTTTGAATGACAAATTACGTTAAGATGTCTGTTTTAACACCATGTTATGTATAAGGCCTCTTTGGCACTCTATCATATGCTTTATGTGATTATTTATAAATTGATTCTTATATTATGGATCAGTGTATTGTTGTATGCAAACAAGGATGGATGTGTTTTTAATGTGTGTGCTACTGCTGCGTTGCATGGCAACAGCAGATACCTTTTCCTTTTTAAGGTTTTTTTAACCGCATAAGTGAGTGGATAAATGAAAAAAGTTTTATTTTTATCATTTCTTTATCTCTTCATTCATTTTATTATACCCCATATTTCTATTGGGCGATATCAAAATAGGATTAATAACCATGGCAGTTTCATGCATCTTTATGTATTGTCATTGTAAGCTACACCATCTATTATTTACAAGTACATTAAACGTGTAAGAAATAAGACAAGATATATTTTATATAAATTTATTATGGATATCTAAACATTACATTATAATTCATTAAGCCGTGATTAATACATTTGCTTTTTAAAAAAAGCCGTTCAGATTCTTCGTTGGAGCAGAACGCAGTGAATTCATTATTTTTCTTTATGTGATGTATAAGTTTGCATGCATATCCTCTTCTCCGATGATTAGGTAAAGTGTATACGTATTCTAATACTCTTGGTACATCATGTTGTCCAAGTGGATCAAAGTCACGTTTCGATAGGAGTACAAATGATGCTGGTACTCCGCTGACATAAAGGATGTAGCAGGTAACTTTTGTGTTTGTCATCCATTGATCAATAAGTATATCATCTACATTTAACTGCTTAATTTTTCTGACTGCGTTCGGACCTCTGAACAACACAATTTTTTCCATCTTGCTTCATCGAATGATTGAATGATACTGATTTTTGCTTTATTCATTCTATCATGTATCTGTGAATTTTGAAGGAGTGGGGGAACGTCATAGTATTCTATCGTGTATCTGTGAATTTTCCATGAGTGGGGGAACGTCATAGTATTCTACACCGAAGGTTTATATATCATATAAACGTTGTATACATTATTATGTTCCGTTTACGGAAGGATTAGAGTTAATAATAAACATAAAAACTAGATGGCAAATGTAGTCTCCTATATATTGAATAGACGATTATTTAACTATAAACGTAAAATACCAACCTACATAATATTACCCTCCTTGCCGTAGATAAAATACAGTATGCGAATCGCAATACCATTTTTTTTTTTGTTTGGTGATTTTCATGATACTACCCAACTTTCCGTAGAAAAGACTTGTACATGAGATGTTTGCTGGTTTGGCCACAGCGTATGAATGGTATATGTTCATTGTAGGAATGTATGATTGGAGGGAGATCGAGGATGTTTGTTGGTCATACTGTAAGTATGGTATACGTTGTTCTAGATGGCTTGGGCATAGTTACATGTTGCAGCCGACAGGTGGCGATTTGTATGACGAGATTATCAACTGTGATAGGATGTTTGATGGATTGGTCATACTGTAAGTATGGTATACGTTCTTCTAGATGGCTTGGGCATAGTTACATGCTGCAGCCGACAGGTGGTGATTTGTATGACGAGATTATCAACTGTGATAGGATGTTTGATGATTTGGTCATACTGTAAGAATGGTATACGTTCTTCTAGATGGCTTGGGCATAGTTACATGTTGCAGCCGACAGGTGGCATGATTAGGCGAAGAACTGTAATAGACGTGGAATCCCCATTAAGTTGACAGGTCAAAATATCTCCAATAGCAACAAATATATCACCGTTTTGGCAATGTTGCCATGTTTCTCCTTTCCTTCAACGTCTGTTGCGTTAAAATCAATAGCAACGAAGATATAGTGCTGTTTTGTCATTGCTGACATCTTTGTTTTTATGTTAACATATTCAATATCCCCTCTTTTTCCAACAAGACCTTATTCACAAAAATTGAACTAATAGACACGAAGATACGATATAGTGCCGTTTTGGCAATGTCTTTGCGTTTGTTTTTCATGTTAACATATTCCTTGAACCTTCCACTTTCCAACAAGACCTCATACACGATGATCGAGCTAGTAGAAACGAAGATACGATATAGTGCCGTTTTGGCTATGCCGCCATCTTTGTTTTTTTTTTTGTGTTAACGTATTCGTCACCCCCTCCCCTTTCCGGTGATACCTCACACGTCACGATCTGACGAGCAGTCGCGCCTCCACCACAAAAAGCGTCAAAAATGACCAGAATGGACCTTAAAATTTCTTATGGAGATTTACATGTAAAAAAGCGTCAAATTGCGCTAGAACTGTTGCTGCCCCTTTACTTATATTCAACATGGACTCTCCATTGCTCTCTGTGACTCGTGCATTTTATTGGTTACTTTTCTGGTAAGGGTCAATGTTTCTGCTACATACGTCAGAACCGGGAGTACACAATGATTAAAGACTTTTTTTTTTCAAGCACAAATATCAGATCTAAGGACTTTTCTCAGTTTTATATAAGCCGCTCATGCCAGTCCTATGCTATTGTTTAACTCTATTGTTTGATTATCTCTTCCTAATTTAACCCGTGGCCCAGATATTTATGGGTATACACTTGGTCAACTTGCGTGCCATTAGTTGAGATGTTTTTGGCCAGTACAAAGTTCAGTTACAGGTCATGTAATGTGTTTTGGGAAAATTAATTTTAAGGCCAACTCGTGTATAAGAGTTCTGAAGATCTTAAAGAAGTTGGCAGGCATGATCTACCCGGTCTGCAAAAAGGACTATGTCTTCTGCAAACCTCAATTTGCTCAGAAACTCCCCATTTTAACAATTATTGTTTCTCATAGCACTCTGTAACAAAGCGGTGAATAGTTTTAGGAGAGGTGGTGTCTCCTTGCCTAATACCCTTCCCAAGGTAAATATTTGTGTCGCAATTCGTACATTCTCAATGCCGCTGTTGCACTATTATATGCTTTTTCTCATGAGGATCTTTCAGTGCGTCACAGTTTTTCGATTTCTTTCTAACGCATTAAATTGTATGTGACAGAAAAAAACGCACGTCGGTGATTACATTTCGTCGGTGACATTTATAACATTTATTCTAGTTGTCAACAGATGCAGCTATAATCGAAAATAAAATAATTTGCGAATTATATAATATATCTACGAATATAATCTGAACAATTTAAAAGACTATACAAATAAAAGAAAATACCATTTTATAAATGCAATAAACACAATTAATTTGTTTTTATGCCAAATTGCAAATAAAATTTGACAACTGTCAGATTTAACTAAAATGTCATGTCACTAAAATGTATATTATTACGGACTTACCTTTTTTTCTATCATTTGTGACGCACTGAAAAATGCTCATGAAAAGAAGCATACAATATATTCCGAAGGAAAGTTGTTGTGTACCTATGATCAATGCTGCACGCTGTAAGAGCTCTAAACATGCCATGCTGGACTAAGTCAAACGCTTTCTCAAAGTCTGCAAATAATAATATAAATAGATTGTTGTATTCTGTAACATTCTCTATCTCTATTAAGTATTTTATTACTTGTAGGTATGGCCAGTCGATCCAAAGACACTACTAAATCCGACTTGCTTTAGTGGTTGGTGAAAATCTAACTTAGGTCCCAGTCTGTTAGTAATTATTCTCATACAGAGCTTATACAGTGCTAGTCAAAAGTCCGTACCCCCCCTCGTATCTTTTGAACGGTTATACCTATAATAGTGAAATTTGGAGGAAGGAAATAAACGGACGTAAGCTTCTTAACTAGTTATGACAGGTGACGTAATAGTGACAGATGACGTTACAGAGCCACTGTGACCGATAATTTTAAATAGGACCTTATGGTAAGTGATACCTCGTTTGAAAGGTATTTAGAATACCTATTCAGTCATACTAATTTTTTTGAGTTTAGGTTGATTTTGATTTTGGTGAATAAATTAAATAAATATAATATTGTAGTTTCGAATTTAATTAATAAAAATTCAAATGTCCGCCTATGAATTTTTTGGCAAAAAAGTTGACGTTTTTTAATTCTCTAGTAGTTTTTACGTCAACGTCAACCTGTTTGACAAGTAATCATAGGCGGAATTTTGAATTTTTATTAATTAAAGGCGAAACTACAATCTTATATTTATTTCATTTGTTCATCAAAATTAGCTTAAACTCAAACAAAATTAGTATGACTGAATAGGTATTTTCAATACCTTTCAAACGAGGTATCACTTGCCATAAGGTCCCATTTAAAATTATCGGTCACAGTGGCTCTGTAACGTCATCTGTCACTATTACGTCACCTGTCATGACTAGTTAAGAAGCTTACGTCCGTTTATTTTCTTCCTCCAAATTTCACTATTATAGGTATAACCGTTCAAAAGATACGAGGGGGGGTACGGACTTTTGACTAGCGCTGTATAAATGTTCCGTGGTGGTTGAGTTGCGTGTGTGATAACCTTATTGTCCACGGAAACAATTAAATGAAATTAAAATAAATGTAAAAACAACAAACGGTCTGTCAATAATGTATTTATTTCAATCTGTAAAAAGAACGAGAAAATGTCTTGAAAGAGGGATTGTTATTTTAGCGAGGGTGTGACCGCTCGCTTTAACTCTACTGAACTAGACCACAAACACTAATCTGTCATTATGTGGTTCTACCATATGGTCAGACAGGTGACAATTTAGTAGATCTGGTGTTTTAAAAACTGAAAGGCATTTTACCTGAATGGGGATATATTTCGTTTCTTAAAACTTAACAGGCCTTTCTATGCATATGGTTTGTATTTTAAATGTGAATTTTAAATGGGACGTATTATTTTATTTTAAAAAAGTTACTAAAAATTAAAAATTAAAGTTAGCAAAATAGTACATCTATTGAAAATTTAGGATTGGACAAGAAACTGGAAAATCAAAGTCAATAGAGTAAAATAGCGAATCATGAGCGAATATTTGCATTTATTTAAAAAGTACAAGATTTTATAACCCATAATGATCCATATTTCCCAGTTTATCTATGACTAAAATAACAATTTAAGATTGCAAAAATGTATGAATGTCACAATAGGCCATTAATATAACGTTAATGCTGTTCCGATGTCAGCCAACGCAAAGAGCTTAATATGCTCCTCTACCGAAAAATCATTTGCAAACACAAAAATTGAAAAGCAAATATCAATTGATGACACATTTTTGCATACAAACCATAATTACGAAAAAAAGCCTGCAATCCTCTATCTATCTATTTTCCGTTACATGAAACGCAACAATAAACCTCTGTGAAAAACAAATAAAACGCTTTAATTAAAAAAGCATCCATCCATTTACTTTTTGCTACTGTTCGTCGACGTTTTCGTCAATTTTTCACTGAATATTTTATTTCTAATTTATTTCATGACTTTTTAATTTCACGATGACATTACGTGTTAACAAAAATGATAGTGATACATTTTTAGTAAGCAAATTAAATTTTTTAATGTCCAACTGGTATATTATTTGACAAATAATGACATGATTATGAGGTCAGTTAAGTATGATATATTGCTCTAAGGCGTTATTTTGAAAAATAACGCCTTAGGGCATTATAAGTTGACAAATTCTAAGTACGGTAAAGTACAGTGAAGTTATCTATAAAAGTCAAATTCCGCCTTACTACAGTGCAATGACAAAAACATTATTTTCTAACAAGGTTAAAACATGTTATTTAAACTCACATTTACCGCCAAATATGTTTGATATACTTATTAGAGAAAAATGGTTAAATTTTCAGTACATATTTACTGATGGGTCAAAAGACGCAAATGGAACGGGCTGTGCAGGTGCAGTATTCCACGAAAATAAAAATTACCATCAACAATATAGCCTACCTATTGAATGCTCAATATACAGAGCAGAAATGATAGCAGTAATGTTTGCTGTTCAGTATGTACTACTGAATCCAACTAGCAATTATGTTATATTTACTGACAGTAAAAGCGTGGTGGACAGATTAAGTAACATTCAAACAGTCAAACACATAAACCACATTGAATTGAATATTCTTAAAACTCTGTTTGAAATTATACAATTAGGAGTAAATGTAACAATTGCTTGGATTAAGGGTCATTCGGGAATAAAAGGCAATGAAATAGTTGACAATTTTGCTAAATCAGCTTATGTGATCGGAGAAAAAATAAACAAAAATTTAATTCCAGCTTCAGATATTGATACTTTTAGCAGACAAAAACTTAAAAATAATTGGCAATTGTATTACACAGAATGTAATACTGGCTCAAATTTTGCTCATTGTAACCCTAGGATATTCTCAAAAAGATGGTTTTACACAGAATATAACAGACATTTTATAAAGACCATTAATCGGTTGAGAGCCAATCATGCTCTTACGCCATCTTCCATGCATAGAATCGGCTTGGCAGATACTCCCAATTGTACTTGTGGCAAAATCGGAGATCTAACACATGTCATATTAGAATGTCATTTAAACATAAATAACATAAACGACCTTTATAAGGAATTAAAAGATTTAAAATGTTTTTTCCCAATAAACCTAAATACTTTAATTTACAAATCATATGGAAATTCTTCATCTCATTTATAAACATGTTAAATTATGTAAATACAAGTTGTAAACGTAATATGTAATAAATAGGCATAATTTGTTAATGTGGTTTGAAAAAATTAAAAAAAAAATATTAAAAAAAACACAAAATAAAATAATAACAAAAAAAAATAATAAACCAAAAAAAAGGAACAAAAATAAAAAAGAATAGAAAAAAAGAAGTAAAAAAAGTGTTTCGCACAAATTAAAATATTTATTAAAAAAAACACAGTAAAATAATTAAAAAAAAAACAAAATAAAAAAAAAGCTACCTATTTCTGGTAAATGTACTTATTTGAATAATAATTAATTCAAAATTCATTCAAATTTTTTGCATATAAAGAATAATTTAGTCAGACATTAAACGTTGAAGTCACCACGGGTATTATAGATAATAACGCTTTCGGTCAACGTATATACCTCGGGCCAAAGGCACTCGGTCTATACACCATTGACCTCAAGCGTTATTATCCTTATAATACCCTTGGTACCTTAATAATTATAACAACACTAATCATTCAATCTAATAATAAAACACTCAACAGCTTTTATTTTTACTACTTCTACAATATTTATTATAAGTTAATAGTTTAGAGAAATAAGAAAAAAAAATATCCTGTTGGTGACACAACCCCCTCCAGGCCGAAAACAAATTTTTTGAGTAGTATGGATAGCTATAATAATAACCTGTGTTTTATGCAGCCAATTTTGATGATATTATACTTAGTTATAAACAAATAAAGATCAAAAAACGGTAAATTTTCGCTTTTTTTTCTATTGCCAAAAAGTTAAGCATTTTAAACAAATTTCAGAGTAAGAAACTCATAAATCGTATAAAAAACTTCAATATGGCGTTCGCGGAATATGTCTTAGGTCTGGATCCCGCGTATGAAAAAAAAGTTGATTAATAGCAAGCTGAAAATTTGTTAATAGCTTAAGGGTTTCTAGTCGGGCAAACTTTGATATATGGGAACACTGGAACAGGGGAAGTTTTAATTGTGGAACAGGTTAAAAATTTGGAACGGTCAGACCACGAAAACGGCACATGTATTTTGTCCGACAGAACAGACTTAAACTCTCCGAACAGAGATTAAACTCTCATGCAAAAATCAGACTGCTATTTATCACCAAATGGGGGTTTTAATGAGTGGAACATGCAGAATATGTCAAATGACAGGAATTATGACAGGTGATAAATAGCAGTCTGATTTTTGCATGAGAGTTTAATCTCTGTTCGGAGAGTTAAAGTCTGTTCTGTCGGACAAAATAAATGTGCCGTTTTCGTGGTCTGGTCGTTCCAAATTTTTAACCTGTTCCACAATTAAAACTGCCCCTGTTCCAGTGTTCCCATATATTAAAGTTTATCCGACTAGACACCCTTAAGCTATTAACAAATTTTCAGCTTGCTATTAATCAACTTTTTTTTCATACGCGGGATCCAGACCTATCTATCCTTATTGGTATTTGTTGCTTAGAGTCTTAGAGAATTGAAAAATAAATCATAAATTTTGAGTTTTTATAAATATTCATAACTTATGTAAAAACTAACTTAGAACCTTCTTATTACACGGAATGCTCAGACTTCTGGTGCTTAAATCATACCCTAAATTTCAAAGAAATTGGTCAAATAGTTTAAAAGTTACTTAATTTGTTTATACCAAATTAATTTTTTTTGCAACACTATAAGTCAGAAAATGGTTTAAATTGTATGTATTATTTTATTATTTTATATTTTTGCCTGTCTTATAAAGTGAAAATATGAAATACATATAAAAAAAATGAGAACCCTAATTAAATAATTATCGCATGGATGAAATCTCCCAGAAAAAAAAAACAAAACGAAACCTCAATGTTATTGTAAGTGTAATTAAATTGTACTTGAAAGAATTCAACAACTCTAAGTTCTTTGAAGCGTATGACTTAGAAATGACACTCCCTCAAGAATAATTTTTGTAGGCGGCCAAAATATTAATCTTTTTTAAAACCAACAATTGGGAGAGTTCTTTCTTTGAAGGGAACAAGATGTTTTCTTTCGCACAAAAATTTGTTTTACTTTTAATCCAAGCTAATGAAATAATGATAGGGTTGGAGTGCTGGGAAAGGGAGAGATTAAGAATATAATTAGTAACGCACAAATGACTAATTTCGGAGAGACAATGCTCCGTGGCGGCCGTAGTAGTAATTATGCACACTTTTAATGCGAAAAGCTAAGCCAAAAGAGAAATGCTCATTTGAATGAAGATGGTGCAATAATCCCAATTAAAAATGCCGACTGGAAACAATGGCGCCTCACAACTTTAACTGTCGACAAAATTGATAATTAATGTTGTGTTTATAATGGCTGAATTGAGGAATTAAAAATGTACCTAGTCAAAAGGAGGCGCTAATTACACAAGAAACGAAAACGAGGGTTAACAAAAGAAACATCATCTACTTCCATTTGTCTTGCTCCTCCAACTTTGCAAAATTTGCAAGACAGATAAACAATTTTATAAAAACGATACAAAAGTAGTCACAAATTACACTTACACGAAATGGTTTTAGAGCGTAGAGTGGTTTATAGGCATTGAACTTGATATCTTTTAATTTAGTTCTTGACGTGTTTCTAAAAAATATACGGACAAGTCTAGGTATATTTTTATAAAATCATAAAATTAAAGTGCTCATTCTGTAGGAATTTATGTGAACAAAAACCTTAAATAATCTTCACTCTTTCTACTGCTTCGTTCACATTCACACTTTTAATTTATCTGGTACAAGCCGCAATAATCTTCTTTTCATCTTCAGCCATCAAACCACTTTTATCTATCCATAACATACATATAAATTACTGATATCACTATCCACAGACATCCACATAAATTCTCATCTACATACAACCCAACACCATATTTCTACATATGACTATTCTCACCCTAACTATTCAATCTGTCATTGCTAACATATAACACTCATCTATAGTAAAACCTAATCAAAAGTCTAATTTTTTTTCTGGGTCCCGTTCATGTTCCTTTCTCATTAATGTCCTCACAGACATTTCATACCCCCACCCCCTACTGTCATCATCTTATGACGGTTTTGGTTTTTGGACCCTTAGGGATCCGGGCAGCCTGCGAGGTCTTTAGGAATTAGTTGCCTAGGTTTGAGCTTGTGCTTTCTTAATGATACACCCCCCTAGATTATTTAAGGCATTTTTACACCTCAGTCACCTCCATTGTGATCTCTCTTTTAAACTTACACAAATTCCAACAGCTACCAATAAGTTAAATAAATTCGATAACTTTAAATCAACACAAAATTGCTTTTTTAAATCTTAGATCTCTTGACAAAAGGATTTGATTACTGACTTTAGTTCTCGAATACAAACATTTGTGTAATGTGGTTTGTCTAACCACCTCCACTGACAATATACGTGAATACATTTTTAACTACAACATCTAGTTTACTGAATTTTAAAGGATTATTTTTCACATGTCATCGTTCGGAAGTCTCTATCCATTTCATTGTCACTTGCTGCCATACCTTCACCATGTGAACAAGTTAAACAACAGCTTAGATGTTACCTGGGGCATATTAGTAAAATATTTTTCCACCTACCTCTACCGAAAGTATACTTTTCCGGACCTGATTGTAGGGAGCAAAGTTGTACTTTTCCTCCCTAGGGAGGAAAATATTTTTCCTCCCTAGGGAGGAAAAGTAAAAGTGACATGGTATTTCATTCATGAAATATAACTTATTGACGCCCTGTACAATATCTACTTTCTGTTACGTAAGTATTTATACATTTTAACGTTTATTTATAAAACACCCTGTATTTTGCAGAATGGTAAAAAACAGTAAATTTTTATTTTGATTTAACAATGTTTACATTAATAATTTGACTAATATTTGACAGTTGACAGTTATATTGTACCTACTTGTTAGTTTTAGTTCTAATAAATTTTGTTGGTTAGTTACATAAATAAATTAAGTAAAAATGAAAAAATGACTTGGTATTTGAGGAAGGTGGAAAAACCATATGTATAACATGGGAGTAAAGTGCCTTTTCCTCCCTTGAATGATTACTGCCCTCCGCTACGCGTCGGGCAGTAAACTTCATTCTCGGGAGGAAAAGTAGCACTTTCCTCCCTTGTTATACAAATAGCTATTAAACATCCATGCTTAATTTTCCACCGATGTTTCCTTGACGGAATACTTTTACAGGGCTTTGACCCTTATATTTTTGTAAAATTATATCTTGGTGGTTAGCATGTAAACTTCACGTAAGTATAACCTACAACTTTTCTTAACCGTAGTCAAAATTTCAAAATCTTTGCATTATTTTACCAGGTTATATTCATTTTAGGTAAGCACTGATGATGATTGGTGAACCAGCCAAAAACTAGTTATGTGATTGTGATGTAGCCCTTTTTAGGGATTTTAAATATATACCTTTTATAAAGGATTTTACTGTCTTTTCTTAAATAATCTCTGATTGTGATGTAGCCCTTTTTAGGGATTTTAAATATATACCTTTTATAAAGGATTTTACTGTTTTTTCTTAAATAATCTCTTTATCATATTCATAGGTATAATATGTCTAATTCCACAGAAAATGTCCACTATGTTAATGCTAAAAATATTGACTTTGAAATTTAAAGGCACACACTTAAGACCAATTTTTTTTGTTCTTTAACCTAAATCTTCTTCTTATTCTTTTTGTGTAGACATGACTCTGTCTGTTTTTGAATGTGTCTCCAGTAAGTTGTCGTACCATCGTTTTCGTGGTTTTCCCACTACTTTCTATATCCGTCTTTACTTTTCTGTTTGTTGTCATCTGGCTTATATGGTGGTTCCATTCTACTCTTCTTTTCTTACCCGGTTTTACCCGGAACTGGGTAAGAAACATTCATTTCTTACCCATTTCTTAATGTTCTCTACCTTGCATCTCCGTCGTATATCTGTACTTCTAGCTCTGTACCATAGAGTCTTACCATCGATTTTTCGAAGGGTTTTTATCTCTGCTGTTTCTAGTATTCTTTTGTACTCTCTGTGTCAGATCGTGTTTCTGCCGCGTATGCCATTATAGTAGAGGAGGAAAGTATGCTAAATTTTCATTTACTCGAGCATTATGGGTACCTATTAAGTTGTGAAGATTATTTCCTAAAACCAAAAAAAAATCAGTGAAGTTTTCCATTTATTAAGTATAGTTTTCTATTTCAGTGGGGACTTTCCATTTTTTAATTTAATTTTCCATTTCCAACAATCGTTTTTTCCGATTACAGCACCTTCTATCTATTTAATATTTTAAAGTAACCCCTTACCCCACCTCCGTGGGGGTCGTCTTTGGTGTCATCCGATAGATTTGTCAAAAATATCGCGGAATTCCTATTTAAAATTTTTAAATTTACCCCCACCCCTCTCCGTGGGGTTTGTTTTTATAAAATAAAATATGGTTATTGTTTATTTTAATAGATAATTATATAATTATAAACCATTGAAAAAATTGATTACCACTTTTCTATTGACTTACCCCAGATATTGCAGTTTAAATCATTATCATCACCCAGCCCTTTTCGTTAACTGCTGGACATAGGCCTCCTTCACTTTTGTTCATTGTGCTCTATTTTGAGCACTTTGCAACCAATTTCTTGACATTGTCTTGAGATCGCCAGTCCAACGAGTAGGTGGTCTTCCACCTACTTCTTCTGTCTAATCTCGGCCTCCACTCAAGTAATCTCCCCGTCCACCTTTCATCACTGATTCGGTCGACGTGTCCGGCCCAGTTCCATTTCAGTGTGGCAATTCCGGAAATTACATCGGTAACTCCTGTTCTTCGTCTTATGTCTTCATTTTTAACTCGGTCACGAAGCAATATACTCAGCATTGACCTTTCCATTTGCCTCTAAGCTATTTGCAGCGTTTTATAAGTTGTAGCAGTCAATGTCAAAGTTTCGGCACCATAAGTCATCACAGGCAACGCACATTGGTCAAATGTTTTACGTTTTAAAGAAATTGGTATATCGCTTTTAAAAATGTCTTTGAGTTTTCCATAGGCTGCCCATGCTAGATTTATTCTTCTTTGTAGTTCGCATGTTTGGTTGTCTCTTGTGACCTTTATTTTGTGTCCAAGGTATATGTATTTTTCCACCAGCTCTACTTCGTTGTCTCCAATATTGATATTTCCGCTAGGTACTAGGTTTGCCATGAATTCTGTTTTGAAGATGTTTATTTTAAGGCTCACACTGGCACACACTAACTGAAGTTCATGTAGTATTGTACATATCTCCTTGAGGTTGTCAGAAAACAAAATTATGTTGTCTGCGAATTTAAAATTTGTTAATCTTCTACCGTCAATGTTCAGGCCTCTCTCTTCCTAGTTAAGTGTTTTGCAAGCATATTCTAGTACTGCGGTAAACAGTTTAGGCGATAAAATATCGCCCTGTTTAACTCCTCTGCCGATTGGGATATGATCCATGTTTTTATGTAGCTTCACCGACATAGTTGCGTTCTTGTATGTATTGTAAATTAACCTTGTGTATCGGTAGTCAATGCGGCATGCTTGTAGTGCTTCCAGGATTTTGTCAAATTCTATCATGTCAAAGGCTTTATGGAAATTTACAAAAGCCAGAAAGAGTGGTCGATTGTATTCGATATAGTCCAGAGAAATAAGATTTTTCTCGTAACACATCCCCCTCCAGACCGAAACCAAATTTTTTGAGTAGTATGGACATCTATAATAATAACCTATATGTTTCCTGCAGCCGATTTTGATGATATATATAGTTATAAACAAATGAAGATCAAAAAACGGTAAATTTTTGCTTTTTTCGTCTAATACTAAAAAGTAAAGCATTCTAAACAAATTTAAGAATAAGAAACTCATAAATCATATAAATCAACTAAAAAATAAGTAATACATTTTGAGATTTTATAAAAGTTCATAACTTATGTAAAAATTAAGTTAGAACCTTCTTATTACATGGAATGCTGAGACCTCTTGTACTTAAATTATATTTTAAATTTCAAAGCAATTGGTCAAATAGTTTAAAAGTTATTCAATTTGTTTATCCCAAATTCATTTTTTTGCAACACTATAAGTCAGAAAATTATGAGGTTACAGTAACACTTCGGACAGTTTATGAAAGAAGAACATTTATACTATTGCCTTAATTAAAAAAAATACAAAAAGTAATTTTAAACAGTGTAAAATTATTTTACAAATACATGTCAATTTTTTTTGCTTACTTATAAACAATTAGAATTACTTTTTAACCGTTACCCATAAAAAATTATTTTTTCATATTTAGAAAGACTGAATTTTTATACACATTTAGAAAGAAAACAATTGTCCTAGGACAATTAGGGACGAAGTTAGCACCCCCTCTTTTTTAAGTCACATGATCTTGCAAAATAATTTTGCAATATTTAGAAATATTTTTTGTCATTTTTTTTAAATTAAATTAATAGTGTAAATCTTCTTTTTTCATAAAATATGCAAAGTATTACTGTAACTTCATAATTTTCTGACTTATAGTGTTGCAAAAAAAAATAATTTGGTACAAAAAAATTAAATATCTTTTAAACTATTTGACCAATTGCTTTGAAATTTAGGGAATTATTTAAGAACCAGAACTCTCAGCATTCCGTGTAATAAGAAGGTTTTAAGTTAATTTTTACATAAGTTATAAATATTTATAAAAACTCGAAATTTATGATTTATTTTGCAATTTTCTAAGCAACCAATAAGAATAGACATATTCAGCGAACGTCATATTGAAGTTTTTTATACGATTTATGAGTTTCTTACTCTCAAATTATTTGTTTAACATGCGTAACTTTTTTTCAATAGTCGAAAAAGCGAAAATTTACCGATTTTTTATCTTCATTTAGATTCATTAATGTTAATAGTACTCAAAAAATTTGGTTTCGGTCTGGAGGGGGTTGTGTCATCAACAGGATATTTTTTTCCTTATTTCTCTGAGCTAATAGTCTTTTCTATTACCGTTTTAATGCTCTGTAAGTGATCATTTGTTTCAAATCCGGTACGAAATCCCGCTTGCTCTATTGTTCGATTTTTTTCGTAAAATTTTTAGATTTTTATATGCCTTGTTTCGTGGGGTATATCAGGGGTTGTCTCTATTTTATAAGTGGCATCAATATGTCAATAATTAATGTTACCTGTTTTTCTTCTACTATTTACTCTACCTAAATCTAAAATACGATTGAAATGTACTGTTGTGATCTGCTTTCTATTACTTTTATATTAATTATTATTTATTTGATCCATAATTTAATTAACGCAAATCATACATAAAAAATATTAAGAAAAAATCTCAGGGTGCCTTTTGTCAAAAAAATTTTTAATTAAATTCTCTCAGGTTATACTTATCCTTTCTCGTGGCTTCAGTATCTCTTAGTTGATCCTTATCGGAATAAAATAGGAAAAGGAAATAAATAGAAAAATCATAAATAAACACATATAAATACCTTTATTATCAAAAGCAATGCTCTGTAAATTTATCAATTAAATCCTGTGAGCATAACTGTCCAAAAGAAACTTTTAGCATATAAATTAATCTAATTCAAACAAATATTTATCGCTTTGTTCTTGATACCATTAATAAAACAAGCTAAACAAACAAATTTGGTATTCGCAAATTACTTATACTTCCTATTCAATTTTTGAAATGTTGGAATCTTAAATGCATATGCTTTTACGTAAAAAAATTAACTTCTGATTATAAAGAAAATCTATCACATAGGTTATTGACTGACCTTTTTGATTCACACACAATGATGTCTCCTCTTGACCCAAACAACTCCTCCTTGTTGATTATGTTAGGCTCCCAATCAAAGCCCTCTCCGTTCTCAGCAAACAATCCAGCAGGATACCAGCAACTATTTCTCCAAAACACAAGCCAGGCCTCTTTTTGCCAGTACTCGTTCAATAAACTCCAAAACTCTCTCCTCTCTTTCTCTCAACAATAATCTCCTGAGACCCAAGTATCTTTTTTACTTGGTGTCACAAATAATTTTAATAACGATAATTCTTGTAACTTACTCTCTTGGACTTTACAGAATCAAAGAGGTATTTCTTCTCGATTTGATTTGTCTCTCGTTCCACTTTCAGCTACTCTCACTATCAAAAACAACCACTAGTACTTGCTTCTGAAGTACTCACGAAAACTTTTGACTGCTCTTCTCGAATGCCCGTGACACAATGAATTTCTCTTTCCAAAACTATCTCAACATTCAAACCAAACTTTCCCCCTTCCAAATTTCCAAGCCAATCAGAAAAATTTCTCTCTCCACTCTTCCTCTGTTTCATTCGAAAAATCCAGTCATTCTATCAAACAATACTTCTACTCAAAACTTATGACTTTTCGGAAATTATCTAAATATTCCTATCATTAAACAAACATATTTAAAATTCCAAGCTTTCTTTACCTTGATTTTCTAAGAACTAATTACCTATGGCTTCTATATTTCCCGTAATAAACAATCGGTTTAAAATACTAATCCTAAATAACTTTCACTTCACTTTTATTTACAATAAATGTTTTTAATATTCTTCATGGAAAAATTCATTAAGGAGTAACCACTTTGCGTTGAAAGCTAACTTCTAATAAATATTTACAAATCAATATACAGGGTGTATCAAATTTATGTACCCGCGTTATATTAAAACAATTAAAATTTTTATTCTATCTTTGATTGATCAATTGAAACACAATAGTACATACCTACTTAATTTTCTATTATTATATTTTCAATTCGAAAAGTTCTCCGAAATTTCGAACAAACGGCCAGCGCAGCGCCTCGCCAAATTTAAGTTCGTGTTGATTTTCGTTTGAAAGTATATCTCATAAAGTGGAAACAAAAGCATACAGCCCTAAAAAGGAACGTGAAACGCCGGAATATTATAATTTCGAAGGAACATCGCGGAAAAGATCCCAGTTTCTTGATGTTTTTCTTTTCTCGAGTCTTGAACCGGTCTTCTGTCTCGTAAAGAAAAGGGAACAAACAACAGACAATTTCAACATTTGTAAAAAGCTATATAAAGGATGCGAAACTATAAATGTCTTTGCCTAAAATTAGTCCAGGACCCTTATAAAAGGAGTAAATTGTTCGCAGTTTTATATTTTTCTTGTCCTGGCTACTGTCTCGAGATAATTAGAGGGAGGATACGATGGTTATTTCTTTTCGTAAACAAATGCCTTTTCTTGCTGTAGTTCGTATATTATCATGCCGATATCCTTAGCAATTTTGTAACCGAAAGAATTTTATGGATATATGCCAAATACTGACCACACAAACTTAGATCAATAGTAATTTTTTACCATAATAAATTCTTTTATAAGAGGAACTAACGTCCATTGACATAATAGAAATTTAACCCCTAACAAAAGCTTAGAAATAAAAGTAGAAGTAAACAAACAGATATATTTCATCCGATATTAATCTTATTAATTATTTTATTAAAAAAGAAAATTTTTTGAAGTTATACTTCCTTACAATCGAGAGTGAAATTTTATAATGCCGGGCACATGCGCACACAGACAGTATGTATTTCGTTGCTAATCTTCCAAGATATGTATTATTGTGTTTCAATTTATCAATCAAGGATAGAATAAAATTTTTTATTTTTTTTAATATAACGCGGGCACATAAATTTGATACACCCTGTATATTGATTTGTAAATATTTATTAGAAGTTAACTGTCACGCAAGGTGGTTTCTCCTTAATGAATTTTTCCATGAAGAATATTAAAAACATTTGTAAATAAAAGTGAAGTGAAAGTTATTTAGGATTATTATTTTAAACCGATTGTTTATTACGGGAAAGGTAGAAGCCATAGGTAATTAGTTCTTAGAAAATTAATGTAAAGAAAGTTTGGAATTTTAATCTCTTTTTGTTTAACCCCGAGTAAATTTTGTAGAATTTCCCGAAAGTAATTAGTATGATGGTAGGAATAATTTTGAAAGTATGAGTGGGTTTTCGAATGAAAAAAAGAATGGGGAGAGAGAAATGTTTCTGATTGGCTTGGCAATTTGGAATGGGGAAAGTTTTGTTTGAATGTTGACACAGTTTGGAAAAGAAAAGATCATTGTGTTACCGGCATCCGAAAGGAGCAGTCAAAAGTTTTCGTGAGTAGTTCAGAAGCAAGTACTAGTGTTTTGTTTTGATAGTGAGAGTAGCTAAAAGGTGGAACGAGAGACAAATCAAATCGAGAAGAAATACCTCTTTGATTCTGTAAAATCCAAGAGAGTAAGTTACAAGAATTATCATTATTAAAATTATTTGTGACATCAAGTAAAAAAGATATTTGGGTCTCAGGAGATTAGTGTTGAGAGAAAAAGAGGAGAGAGTTTTGAAGTTTATTGAACGAGTACTGGCAAAAAGAGGCCTGGCTTGTGTTTTGGAGAAATAGTTGCTGGTATGCTGCTGGATTTTTGCTGAGAACGGAGAGGGCTTTGATTGGTAGCCTAACATAATCAACAAGGAGGAGCTGTTTGGGTCAAGAGGAGTCATCATTGTGTGTGAATCAAAAAGGTCAGTCAATAACCTATGTGATAGATTTTGTTTATAATCAGAAGTTAAATTTTTTTTCGTAAAAGCATATATGCTTTAAGAGTCCAACATTTCAAAAATTTAATAGGAAGTATAAGTAATTTGCGACTACCTTTGTTTGTTTAGCTTGTTTTTTATTAAGGGTATCAAGAACAAAGCGATAAATATTTGTTTGAATTAGATTAATTTATATGGTAAAAGTTTCTTTTGGATAGTTATGCCCACAGGATTTAATTGGTAAATTTATAGAGCATTGCTTTTGATAATAAAGGTATTTGTATGTTTATTTATGATTTTTCTATTTATTTCCTTTTCCTATTTTATCCCGATAAGGATCAACTAAGAGATACTGAAACCACGAGAAGGATAAGTATAACCTAAGAGAATTTAATTAATTTTTTTTTGACAAAAGACACCCTGAGATTTTTTCTTAATATTTTTATGTATGATTTGCGTTAATTAAATAATTGATCAAATAAATAATAATTAATATAAAAGTAATAGAAAGCAGATCATAACAGTATGTATCAGCGCTGTCAGCGCAAATAAGTCATATTATATCATATAAAAGGATATATTAGTGTTCTTAGTAAATGTATTATTTATTATAATTTTTGTGTCTCTGGATTTGTCTTCCTCGGGAATAAGATATTTTATAATAATAGTAAGTATATTTAAAGTATTTTTGTACACTTGGTCTATTAAATTGGTCAGTATGTGTGAGAAATCTTGTAACCTGTCAAAGCAAAAGGTATATAGTTCAGTGGTAGAGCGTGTGACCGAAGATCAAGAGGTCCCGGGTTCAAATCCCGGACGATTCATATTCTTTTTGCTATATTTTTGGTATCGTTTTAATAAAAATTTTTTAAAAGTGGTGGGTAAAGAAAGTTAGTTTAATATTTAAATAAAATACAAATAACATGTTAAGTATATTAATTTCGTTGAAATCATAATAACAGAAGTATAACTTCTTACGTACGTACAAAGTACACACACATTCTTTTTTCTAAGATTTGACCACTATTATATGAATTTGACATAACTTCCGTTTCCTACAAGTTCTATTCAATATTACCAGGTGTAGTATAATTAAATATTTAAAAAAATCAGTTTTCGGTTGCAAGCGATTATAGAATGGTCCGATCAATATTAAGCAAGAAAGACTGAAGATGATAAAAAGTAAAAACAAATTAAAATCTTGAATACACCCAACGAATACAACAAGAGAGAATATAAACAACCTAAACGAAGAAATAGTAGATACAGTAACACAAGCACAGGAAAAATTTGGCCCTAAACATGGAAAAAAACAAAAAATTAGTAAAGAAACGAAACAAAAAAAGTGGAAGATCGTAAAGTGCTGAAAAGTCAAGAAAATGTTGACTCACGAGAAATAAACATCATCAATAAAGAAATCTCTAAAGGCTCAGACGGGTTATTAGAAAATACAAGAACGAGAAAATCATAAAAACAGTAGAAGAAAACAAAAGCATGAAAGCATTGATACTCCAGGGAAATAAGCTACAAATAGACCATGTTCGGGACACTCAAAGATCCAGGTAGCTGACTACTTTTTAGTTATTGTAGACCTATAAGAAGAAAACCTACCTGTTTCCCGCCTAGAGTTCGCGTCTGTTTTTTAATTATTAACAATTTAGTGCAAAAATCGCGATTTTTTCGATTTTTTGCACCCCATTCAAAAAGCTAAACAGTTGACATAAATCTACAAAATTTAATTTTTTAGAACATTGAAAAACCTTAAATGCCAATTTTTTAAAGTAAAAAAGTTAATTTGTTGCTATGCAAACTGAAAAATAAATGAAAATCGTTATTTGTTAATAAATTTTACTAAAACTACTTTAGAACTTTAGTGTTTCACCCAAAGTTGGGTATTGAGGTACTTAACAAACCCCTTAAAATTTGAGACCGATCCATTAATTAGTTTAAAAGTTATTCTATTTGTTTATCCCAGA
The DNA here is from genome assembly GCF_917563875.1 of Diabrotica virgifera virgifera. Lineage (NCBI taxonomy): Eukaryota > Metazoa > Arthropoda > Insecta > Coleoptera > Chrysomelidae > Diabrotica > Diabrotica virgifera. The sequence continues at coordinate 6,481,217 of NC_065446.1, read as the reverse complement.
GACCTCTATTTTGCAATTGTTTTTATTTGCTATTGTTGTATCAGTGCTAAACAGTCAGTTAAATTGCTATTGTCAATTGTCATTTGTTAAATGTGACAAGAAAATTTACTGAAGGCGACATCTCTGGTTTGGAAAGAGAACTAATTTGCTGTCTTGACCTTGACCATTTACGTGAAAGGTCTAACTAAAGTAAGTATGGTCTGTGGTGACAAGGCAACTAAATATTTGACACTGACAGTAATGTGTGTGTGTGTAGTAGATACTGACAGTGACAGTTATAAAGCTTCCATACCAGTGAGAATTTAACTAAAATACACGTAATTTACCGTGTAAAGAAAAAAAAGTAGGTAAAAGGAGAGTAAAGTGTCGATTCGCTCGGTAAAATATTTGTGCCTAGGCTCTTAAGGGAGTAGTACAATCTTTTGCGGTTTCAAATTTAAAACATTCTTAATAACTCTATTACTGTTCGCTATCCAATTATTGTCTGAGATCGGTTACCCTTAACGTTCGACATGCTTATAACGTTTTTTGCACGATTGATACCATTATAAATTATAAAATTAAACATTTTCGTCATATTGACTAGTTTCATTCATTTTATCAAGATAGATACTTTGGTTGTTCGGTAGTAACTAGGGTGCATAACAACAATGGAGAATTGAGTTTTTATTTAGTTGTCAATAATTTTAAGTACAATTTTGATTATTATAAATTAAAATATGAGCGAAAGTGAATTTAAAGAAATTGAACGGGCTTGGGAAGAAGGGTGTTCCGCAATTATTCCCGAAAAATCCAAAATCCCTTATCAAAATACCTACCAAAGTTTTAAAAAATGGTGCGAAGGCAAGAATTTAAGAATCGAAGAAAAGACTCTATTGGCATATTTCGTTCAAAGACATATGCAGTTGAAAGCTCCTGGAAGCCTCTGGGCAGAATATTCAATGATTAAATCCACCGTTTTTCTTTATGATGGCATTGATATTTCCAAGTTTTCAACTTTGATCGCGTATTTGAAGAGAAAAAATGTTGGCTATAGGCCTAAGAAGTTTCAAAATTAATAAATAATTCGTTAGTTTTCTTTATTCTTTAAAAAAATAAATTAAAATTAACGAGATTTTTTAACTCGACGGTAAGTGAATTACTTACCGTCGAGTTGGAGTACTTACCGTCGAGTTGGATTACTTACCGTCGAGTTGCTAGTAAATGTCACCTACTGACGTAAAATCTGTCACGGTAAACAGTCAAAAATGATCAATCAAAGAAAACTATGAAGAATATAAAAAAAGAATGTGTGTGTACTTTGTACGCACGTAATAAGAAGTTATACTTCCAGTATATCATTTCAACGAAATAAATATACTTTGAACAGGTTATTTGTATTTTATTTAAAGATTAAACTAATTTTTACTTACTACTTTCCAAAAATTTTTATTAAAACAATACCAAAAATAAAGAAAAATTAGAAAACACGGATTCGATCCAGGGACCTCTCGATCTCCGGTCACACGCTCTATCACTGAGCTATACTCCCTTTGCTTTGACAGGTTACAAGATTTCTCATACATACTGACATATGTAATAGACCACGTGAAGTATACAAAAATACTTAAATATACTTACTATTATTATAAAATATCCTATTCCCGAAGAAGACAAATCCAAAGACACAAAAATTATAATAAATATATTTACTAAAAACACTAATAATATATTCTTTTCACGCACACCTTATTTGCGCTACATAAAGATGTAGCGACTAATACCATACTGTCGGTGTGCGCATGCGCCGGGCAATGTAAAAATTCACCCTCGTGCCTAAAGAAGTATAACTTCAAAAACACAGGAGACTAGTAAAAAACTGGTTACAAAGGAAAAGAAGGACAAATGGACAGAATTTGGAGAAAATATGGAAACAAACAGTAAAGAGAATCAAAAATTGTTCTATGGAGTATTAAGATCAATGAGAAAAGAAAAAAATTCAAGAAATAGAAAACATAAAGAATAAAACTGGCGAAATTATTACAGAAGAAAATGAAATAATGAACAGATGGAGAGAATATTTCCAAGAGATGCTACAAACTCACTGCTATCAAGAAGAAAACAATGTAGCGAACCAAAGAATATAAGTAGACAATGTAGACCCTATAACCATAAATGAACTGCAAGTAGCTATTGCACAAATGAAAAACGGCAAAGCACCAGGGTTTGACAGAATAACCAGTGAAATGATAAAAAAAATGGGACAAAATGCAACAGAGCTATTATTAAAAATATTTAATGCAGTTTGGAGAGAGTGCCGATTTATAAAAAGGGCGATAGAATAGATTGCAACAATTACAGAGGAATAACACTGTTAAGCACTACCATGAAAATATACAAAAAAATACTGAACAAAAAAATAATCGGAAAAATTGAGAGCACACTAGAGGAATCACAAAGCGGTTTCAGAAAAGGCAGAAGCACCCAGGATCATATATTTACAATCAAGCAAATAATAGAAAAATATCAGCAACAGGAGAAAAAAATGTATATGACTTACTTAGATCTTGAAAAGGCTTTTGACACGGTACTGACGGTACCAAGGCAAAAATTATGGGAAATATTAGAGAAGAGAGGTATAAGTAAAAAAATGATAAGGGCAATTAAGAACATTTACAACAACAATGTGAATTATATCATCAGCCAAAACAGAACATCAAAACCATTTAATACGAACGAGGGACTGAGACAAGGAGGAGGATTAAGTCCAACACTGTTTATAATTTACATGGATGAGATAATTAAAGAATGTAAAGAAAAAGTGAAAAAAATACATGTGGGTTATAGAAATTTAAGAAGAGTAGACATTTCAGAAGGAGCATTCGCCGATGACGTCGTCATGGTGGCCGAAAATGAGAAACAACTACAAAGAAATATAGAAATATGGAATGAAACACTAAAAAAATATGGAATGACAGTTAATAAAAATAAAACAAAAGTTATGGTCATGGGGGAAAAGGAAGAAGAAGAAAAGATAAACATAAAAATAGAAGAAGTAGATATAGAACAAGCACGAACATTCCAATACTTAGGAGTAGAATTAAAAGATAACCGAAGACAGGAAACAAAAATTAATAATATAATTCAAAAAACAATGAACCTATACCATGCAATGAGCAATAAATCTATATAAATAAAAATGCATGTTTGTATGTATGTATGTATGTTCCTTATAGACTCGCAAACTATGCATTTGATCGTATGATGACCTTAATCAAAGTTGTTGTGCATGAAACCGGGATGGTTTCTGAAGTGGTACGGTCTACCTAAGTAAAAAGGGGGCTTGCCCCCCCGAAATTTTTAAAAATTCTTTTGGCCAAATTTTTTTTTCTTATTTTTATACGATGTAAAACCAAAATATACATACAATCCTAAATTTTCACTTTTTTATCTTCAACCGTTATTTTTTAATAGCCATTTAAATATTTAACATATATATATAAAATTCTCTTTCTCAGTGTTTGTTGCCATACTCCTCCGAAACTACTTGACCGATTTTCATGAAATTTGGCAGTTAGACTCCCTGCTTCGCTATCCAACGGTATATAAATCGTCTCTCTAGCTCAATTAGTTTCCGAGATAACAAAACGAGCCCGTAGGACAACACGAGAGCACGAGAGACGACATTAAGCACATGAGAAGAACGAGCGAAAATTGTACTAACATCCGTGAAACTATGAAGTTTTTAATTTTTCCATTACTATTTTTAATGTACAAAAAATATTTCAAAATTTTGCCGAAGGAGTATGTCTCTGGTATAATAATCAAAATTTTGGCGGAGCCGCATATCTGGTATAATCAAAATTTTGGCGGATGCTTTTGGTGGAAGCGCATCTCTGGTATAATAATCAAAATTTTGGCGAAGGCGTGTATCTCTGCTACAATAATAATTTTTTCCCCAAAAAACTGGCGCAAGAACACTTTGCTCTCTGTCTCAATAGGTCCGTCCGTTAGTTTACTCTTTTTAATGCTTTTAAAATTTTACCAAAATACAAAAGCATAAAATCAAAGGGTATTGTTGATCAAAAAATTTTTCTATAAAATATTTTGTAGAACACCTACGTTTTTTAGAGTTTATACAATTATTACAGAGAAAAGCAACTGCCGAAAGGCCACATTTACTCGAAGTCAATTGCTCGAATAAAAAAGAAAATTGTATATCTTAAATATTTATTCACAATAATACAAAATATAGACATAAGAAAGATAGTATAATAGAACAAATTATATGATATTCCACTTATATAATCGTATATTAATTTATGCTGAAAACATCTTTTTTATAAATCTTAAATATGTTTGAGCTTTAGAAATATAAGAAAAATAAAGGCAGACATTTATTTCTGCTCTAGAACAAGAACAAAGTTTAAATGAACTAAAAATTTAACAGTGTGGTCCTTCTCAGAGGCATTTTTCAGTATGTCACAAGTGACCGCAAAAAAGGTAAGTCCGTGATAAGACACATTTATAACATTTATTATAATCTGACATTTAAGTTAATTGTGACAGTTGTCAGAATCGTAATCAGCCAAATATGAAAAGGGTATTGCAGTTTAACCCTTTAATTTGCAATTTGGTATAAAAACAAATCAATTGTGTTTATTGCATTTATAAAATGGTATTTTTTTGATTTGTATAGTCTTATAAATTGTACAGATTATAGTCGTATATATAATTCGTAAATCATTTTTTGTTCGATTATAGCGCCGACTATCAACAATTAGATTAAATGTTATAACAAACTGTGATCACGGACGTACCTTTTTTTCTGTCACTTCCAACTTAATGCGTTAGAAAGAAATCGAAAAACTGTGGTGCACGAACTTTGCACAAAATGGTCATAGAAGATATAGAGATAGTGTTGATAGGTTATTGCGTTTAATAAACGATTACATATTATGAACCACAAATTAATATCTGTGATTATATACGTGGAATATCACATAATTTGTCCTATTAAATGTACCTCTCTTATATACCTACAAATTTTGCATTATTGTGAATAAATATTTGGACATATAATTTTCTTTTTTATTCGAGCAATTTGTATTTCGATCAATTTTTATATTGAGCAATTCATTTTCGAGCAGTTGATTTTGAGTTATTGATCTCTAGCAATTGCGTTCGACCGATTGATCTAGAATTAAAATTATGACACATTATCTAATTATGACACATTATCTAAGGTGCAACGAAGTTCACCGGGTCAGCTAGTTCATAACTAACAAATAAGCATGGGTACTAACAGAACGACAAAAGAGTAAAATACAGGCAGTAGAAATGAAATACCTTAGACGAGTTCGAGGAGTTATCAAAAGAGATAGACTACGGAACATTAAAATAAGAGAAGATTTGGAAATAGAGTCAACGTTAGAATTTATAGAGAGAAGGCAACTCAGTTGGTGGGGTCATCTTCAGAGAATGGATCAGACAAAACCGGTGAAAGAAATTTGGCAGGCAAAAACCCAAAGAAGAAAGAAGAAAGGTAGACCACGACAAACCTGGGATAGAACACTAGGCAAAATAATCGAGAAAAGGAGAACAACGTGGATAGAAGCGAGGACGCTGGCTAGAAATAAGGAGGAATGGGTCAAATTTGTACATAATATAAATGTATATAGTGGAGTCAATGAAGGTTTTCACCTCAGATTTCGTTGAACCTCCATCGATTTTCATGAAAATTGGTAAGTATGTAGAGGATACCTCAAGAAACAAAGGTAACATGGTGCCAACTTGCGCATTTACCCTGGGGAGGGGAGGATGCCACCCCTTCTTGGGGGTGGAAATTATTTTATTAAAAATAATACCACTAATCGATAGAGGGACAAATTATAATTAAAATTTTTTATATAAAGTTATTCCAATAAATCAATAGTTTTTGAGTTATTAAAGATCAATATAAAAATAAATGAGCTCCTTATTCGAAAAATCCTTTATTACATATACAAAGTGAGTTATATGCAATTGAATGTATATTTTTTTTCCGCGAGTACTCAAATCTTAGTATTCAAGCTTAAATAACAGGAAAACGATGCACTTTGTTAAATATAGACACTAAACATTTTAATAAAGTACTTAAAGGTAACTATCAAAAAGCTATATAAGAAGTCGATAGCATCAAAATTAAGCAAGTTATGATGGAAATAAGAAGACCCTTTAAGATTTTTTAGGGAAGAATGAAAAATGAAATATACGTCATTTCCACAAAAATTAAAATTTATAGTAACCCATTAAAAACTTTATTTATTTTAACATGAGTAAAAACTTCAACAATTTTGACCGGTTTAGAATGCATATTTTTGAAAAAAAAATACGATTAAAAAAAATTAGAACTTTTCAAATTTTCGTGAATTTCATATTCTTTTGATAATAACTCCAAAAATACTCGATATACTTAAAAAATGGTAGAGAACAAAATTTTAGTTTTAACTTTATTTAAGCTTTTTCTTTTTTTAATGTTTTTTTACGACAAAAAATAACCGAGATAGAAACATTTAAAACCTAAATTTTACTGCGAGAACCATGTAAACGGGGCCCTTTCACCTTGTATTTAAAAAAAATAAAGGATTTAGAAAATTATGTTTAATACAGTGTTATAGACCTTTTACTTAGCTTTGTAATGGTTTTTGGATAAATCTCATATTTCAAAAATTAACGGAATTTTGAATATAGTATGAAAGCACGACGATACTTTAGCGATAAGCGTATGTTTCGTAGTAGCTATAGTATGTTGTTTTATATTATGTATTACCTATATTAAATTAGTTTTAGTATGTTTCGTTTATCTAAAAAAATGTAAAATAAACAAAAATTCTGTTTTTCTTGTAGTTGTTTGTTCATATAGATATTGTTTTATATTATAGTAAATTGAATTTAGTTTTAGTATGTTCCGTTTGTTTGTAGAATTATATTTAATTAGATTTGCTTTAATTACTAAAATAAATAAATTTTTAATTATATTTTATGTATTTGTGGAAAAGGAAACCTAGCATTAGCGGCCACATTTCTATAACGGCCAATTGTTTTCTATTTTTAGTGGCCGTTATTGTCAGGTTTTACTGTACGAATAATATTTTATTAAATTATGAAATATTATTTAAATAAAAAATTTATAAACTTGATAAAAGAAAGTTTGCTTAGAATTTACTCCTCTATCTAATTATGGGGTTATTTTTAATAAAATAGTGTTCACCCATGAGAAGGGGTAACATCCACCCCCAGGATAAAAGCGCAAGTTGGTACCACATCATTTTTGTTTCTTGAGGTATCCTCTAACTACTTACCAATTTTCATGAAAATTGATGGAGGTTCAACGAAATCAGGGGTGAAAACCTTCAGTGACTGCCAATATAAAAGAATAATTTTTTTCGTGATTGTCGATTTGCTAATTTTCTGATTTTTGGTTGATATAAGGTTTGAAAAATTAATGAAAATTATAAATCATGCACATAAATGTAAAAAACTATTTATTTTACTTAATTAAACGAGATTGCTTGAGCCAGAATGCTGAAATCTGAATTTTTATCATAAAAAAAAAGGTGGATTTCACCCCTAAAATGCAGAAAGCGCAACTTGGTGCCATATCACTTTTGTTTTTTGAGGTATCCTCTAACTAATAAACAATTTTCATGAAAATCGATGAAGGTTCAAAGAAATCGTGGGTGAAAACATTCAGTGACTACACTTTCAGAAATATAGAAGAATAAGGTTTTCGTGATTTTCGACTTATTCATTTTCGAATTTTTGGTTGCTAAGATTTGATTTGAGTTGATAAGATTTGAAAAATTAAAAAAAAAATGTAATTCATGTACATAACTATAAAAAAAATATTTATTTTTCTTAATTAAACGAGATTACTTGCGCCATAATGCGGAAATCTGCATTTTTTACAATTTAAAAAGTAGGGGTGTATTGCACCACTAAAATGCAAAAGCGCAAGTTGATGCTATATAACTTTTATTGCTTGAGGTATCCTCTAACTACTTACCGATTTTCATGAAAATCGATGAAGGTTCAACGAAATAGGAAGTGGAAACTTACAGTGACTGCACTTTCAGAAATCTAAAAAATAATTTAAAAAAAGGGGTGTATTTCACCCCTAAAATGCAAAAGGCTCAAGTTGGCACTATGTCACCTTTGTTCCTTGAGGTATTCTTTAACCACTCACCAATTTTTATGAAAATCGATGGAGGTTCAACGAAATCTGAGGTAATAACTCATATCCACCTTCATTGACTCCACTAATAGCAGTTATTAGTTTTTAAGATTAAGTTGTTTTTGTATTGCATTAAGTATAATATGTATAACATAATGTAATATATTGTCGCCTTACACCACTATGTGGTAAAAAGGCTTTTTGAAAATATATATAGTATAATATATAGACTATATTATAGTCTAACAAAATTTATTACAAGTTATAAGCGAATTTTTTATCTGCAGCTTTTATTGACCCAAGAACCATAAATCTTTTATCATAATACGTCATAACTATCTACAGGCACAAAAACAACCTAATTCTCATTTCTTCCCTCGGCAACTCGACAAATTACCTACTTCATTAAATCAAAAGGAGAACGTCTCGATATCTAACATTCATCGAATTTTACGAGGAAAATCAAGGTGAATTACGAATCTGGAGCCATCAAATCATCTTCGTCGGTTGCTGATGCTGAATCAGTGTTCTCGAGACGCATAAAGACAATTTTCAAAAGGTCGGTCGACGACCATAAAATAATGCGCGAAAGAGCCCCATATCCCTGAGGCGGTCTAGTCCTAGTCGCCTATGAGTCGCATTGTCACTGTCACTCCGGAAACATCTGAAAATCGCAGTTACGTTCCGACAATAAAATCATTTTCATAGCCACCTCATTCGTAAATTAAGTTAAAGAAAGTGATTTTTCTCTTTAGGGTAGAAAGGAAAAATAAGAGAACGAAAAAAGTTGATTACAACATATTTCTTGAATAAAGCTATTAGACCTGGATCCGCGTACCAAAAAAAGTTGATTAATAGCAAGATGAAAATTTGTTAATAGCTTAACGGTGTCTAGTCGGATAGTTGAGATAACGAAACAATCGTTTGTCAAAATGAAAAAGTTCCTATGCAGCCGGGACATAAATATAAACTTAAGAACGAGAATGTTAAGGTGCTATGTTTTCTCCGTTCTGCTGTACGGAATGGAAGCTTGGACACTGAAAAAGATAAACATCAAAAACATTGAGGCATTCGAGATGTGGTGCTACACAGGAGAATGTGGAAAATACCATGGACAGAAAGAGTAACAAATCAAGATGTTTTGCTGAAGATGGGGAAGGAATGCGAAGTCATAAAAGCCATACAAACGAAAAAACTGGAGTATCTAGGCCACATAATGAGAGGACAAAAGTACTCTCTGCTAAGACTCATAATCCAAGGAAAAATCTCGGGAAAGAGAAATGTGGGACGGAGGAGGATTTCCTGGTTACGAAATTTAAGGGAGTGGTATGGGTGCAGTTCAATACAGTTGTTTAGAGCTGCAGCCAACAAAGTTAAGATTGCTGTGATGGTGCCAACCTCCGATAGGAGACGGTACTGCAAGAAGAAGAAGTCTAGTCAGACAAACTTTGATGTACGGGAACACTGGAACAAGGGAAGTTTTAATTGTGGAACAGGTTAAAAATCTGGAACGTCAGAATACGAAAACGTCCCGTGTATTTTGTCGGACAGAACTTCCAACTGCTTTGTTAGCTTTTCATTAAACTCTCATGCAAAAATAAGACTGCTATTACTAACCAACATGATTCCTGTCATTTGACACGTTCCTCGTGTTTCACTGATTAAAATGCCCAGTTGGTGATAAATGCTCGCAAATCTGATTTTTGCATGAGAGTTTAAAAAAATGGTAACAAATCAATTGGAAGTTTTATAAATTTTATAAATCAATATGGAAGACCATATTCTCTTGGGGTAAGAATACATATCATATTTTAATTACATTTCTACATCTAACAGCTTTTTATAATCATGTTTACGTATCTAACCTAACCTCCAATGTCAAAGCATGTGTTCTGATATTTTAGTTTTAAATATATCTTTTTAATTTACATATATGCACGTTTAATATTCAAATTTTATCTAGTAGTATCAATCTTAATTCCATTTAATTTACCCTTGCCATCTACTAGTTCTTGAATACTATTTGGCTCGTTTTTGGTTTTTCTTCTTGATTGTCACTTATACCCGTTCTGTATTCTAGTTTTGGGATAAAGATCACAGTGCTCCCTCTGGGAGCTTCAAGAATACTCAATCGCCGGCGATACAACAATGAGGACAAAATCATATAGACTGCAATCACACCACATAGACTGCAATAACCAACACCTGTAGGCCTGGTGGCCCACAACCCCAGAGCCCGTTGGAGAACCAACAGCAGTACCATTCAAGTATTACGTAACGCGATTTTTGAAGATTTTTGACCCCTGCCCCCCCCTACGTAACGCACTCTAATGAGCGTTTAACTATTGCGTAACGCAATTTTTGAAGTTTTTTGACCCCCCCACCCTCCCCCCGGCGATAAGTAATACTTGAACGGTCTCTTATATCTTTATGAACAATTAACATGATTGGTTAAAAATATTGTTTTGTTTCCTTCATTCCGAATTTTCATAGTTCATTATTTAAGATTAGGACAAGACGAATACACACCCTGAGAGATTGAGCTAGTCTGGGGTGAACGATGGCTATCTTGGATGATTGGAGTAATATTTTCGAATATTATTTCATTAGCTGGGGTAGTCTATCGCCTTTGTGTTTGTTTCAGGGTCAGAAAAACTAACTTCAACTGCGTAACTAGTTTTTCCACCACAGATCGCAGCACCGATACTGCAGAGACTGACGACGCGAATTAATGGTTGCCACTATTTCGGTACAATGGGGTATATCACGCCAGATATTAGATATTAATCAGATTAGATGTATCCGAGATGAAAATAATAAAATACTAGTTCACGAAAGGGATGTCAAAAAGAGATGGAGAAGAAAGTACTTTGACAGCTTATTAAATGAAGAATTTGACAGACAGCCTGTAGAGTCAACGGAGACAGTAGCAGCAATGGTCACCAAAATAACCAACGAGGAAGTGGCTCAAGCGCTTCAAAAAATAAAGAAAGGAAAAGCGGTAGGACCAGATGATATCCCTGGGAAAGTATGGAGAGCATTGGGAGAGACAGGAACAAGGTGGCTAGCAGGTCTATTTAATAGAATTATGGAAGTCGGACAAATGCCAGACGAATGGAGAAGCAGTATACTGGTACCTGTTTACAAAAACAAGGGAGATATACAACAATGTACAAACTACAGGGCTATAAAACTGCCACACCACGAAAATATGGGAAAGAGTAATTGATAGACGGATACGTGAAGAGACCGAAATATCCGAGAATCAATTTGGCTTTATGCAGGGTAGATCAACAACAGATGCAATTTTCATTATAAGGCAGTTGATGGAAAAATACAGGAGTAAAGAAACAAACGATCATATGGTATTCATTGATCTTGAGAAAGCATATCTTCAATTACTCCAATATTTAAGGCGGGTAACAAAAGAGATATTGAAAATTATAGAGGAGTCGCTATTATGTGTGCTCCATCAAAAATTTTCGAACAAATATTGCATGCTCATGTATATAATCACGTCAAAAATAGTATTAATGATCATCAACATGGTTTTATGTCGGGTCGCTCGATAAACACAAGTTTTATTTCATTCACCGAGTCTGCAAACAATGCGTTAGAAAAACAATTGCAATTGGATGTAGTTTATACGGATTTCGAAAAAGCCTTTGATAAAGTAAAACACGATGTTCTTTTAAGAAAGTTATGTAATTTTGGCTTATCTGATAATCTAATAAAGTTATTTAAAAGTTATTTGCAGAATAGAAGTTTTGTTGTAAAACACAATGAAAATACTTCTGGTAAATTTAACGCTAACTCGGGAGTACCACAAGGGTCTAATCTTGGACCACTTTTGATCTTAATGTTTATAAATGATTTAGCAAAAGTCATCCAGTATTCAGATTACTTATTATTTGCAGATGATTTTAAGTTATTCAAAATAATTCAAACTGTTAGGGATTGCGTAATGATTCAAAGGGATATTGAGAACATTTTATTATGGGGTGACAATAATAAGATCAAATTCAATATAAATAAGTGCTACGTTATGCCTATTACCCGTAAAAGAGAACCAATAGTATTTGATTATTTAATAGGACTGAATGTTTTAAAAAGGACCAGTGAGGTAAAGGATTTGGGTTTGATTTATAATAATCAACTGTCATTTGCTACACATATTGGTAAAGCTGCAAAACGAGCGAACCGTATGCTGGGTTTTATATGTCGACAAACTTGCGATTTTACTAGTATTAAGGGTATAAAAATATTATATAATACTTTAGTTAGACCAATATTAGAATTAGGTTCCATTATTTGGGGACAACAACCTCAAGTACATTTAGAGGCACTAGAAAAAGTTCAGAATAAGTTTCTTCGTTATTTGTATTTCAAAAAACATCATCGATGGTCTGATTATGGAACCATAAGATCAACCATGCTAAGGGAAGAATTTGAAGTTTTGGCTTTGACTAGTAGGCGCTTTGTAATGGCAATGATTTTATATAAAATAATTAATAATATTTCAGGTACAATTGATTTACGAATGCGGATACCATTTAATGTTCCTCGAAAAGCAACGAGATATCAGTTGTTGTTTGGAAAAATAAGAACATCTGTTTGCTCTCCTCTAGAGGCCATGTTGAAATTAGCGAACAATATAAATTTAGTAAAAAACATTGATTTTACAATGTCAGTTGGTTGCTATAGACATATTGTGCAAGAGCACTTTAAACTAGTAGATGGATAATAGATATCATTAGTCTAGCTGTTTTTGTGTTAAAGTCTTCTATATCTGCCTATCAATAGTTGTGCTAATGACTGTATATATTAGTTATATTTGTTATATAAAGTTTATGATTATAACTGTCCATGTAAAAAGCTTTTAGGACCTGTTTGGATTTTTATAAATAAATAAATAAATAAATATGATAGAGTTCCTCGAGAGATTCTGTGGTGGGCACTCAATAAGAAAGGAGTCCCTGGTAAATATGTAAAGATTGTGAGGGATATGTATGAGAGAGTAACGACTAGTGTTAGGACAGGTGTGGGAGAGACTGATAAATTTCATGTGAAAGTAGGATTGCACCAAGGCTCTGTGCTTAGTCCGTATTTATTCTCATTAGTTTTGGACCAGATAACAGCGAAACTACAGGGTAACATTCCATGGTGCTTTATGTATGCTGATGATGTCGTGTTACTAGGAAAAAGTGAAAGAGACAGAACAAAAACTGGAACAGTGGAGACAAACTCTGGAGGAAAAAGGTTTAAAACTTAGTAGGACAAAAACAGAGTATTTGGAATGTTCATTTAAAGATGGAGCTACTACAAATAAAATGGTATCTTTGGATGGTGAAATGATTGTGAAAAGCAATAGTTTTAAGTACCTAGGATCGGTAGCGAGTGGTGTGTTGTGTGACAGAAAAATTCCAATGAAGCTCAAGGGAAAATTCTATAAAACAGCCATAAGACCGGCTGTGATGTACGGAACTGAATGTTGGGCAGTGAAAAAGAAAGAGGAACAACGAATGCATGTGGCGGAAATGAGAATGCTTAGATGGATGAGTGGAGTGACAAAGAAGGATAAAATTAGAAATGAGTATATTAGGGGAAGTCTAGGTGTGGCACCAATTAATGCCAAAATGAGAGAGCATAGGTTAAGATAGTTTGGTCATGTTCAACGTCGAGACGTTAATCACCCAATACGAAGAATAGCTGAACTCCAGATTCCTGGAAGGAGTAGGAGAGGAAGACCAAAGAAGATCTGGGGGAGACGATAAGGCAGGACATGTTGGTAAAGGGGATTAACATTGATATGACCCAAGATAGAATTGTGTGGAGAAATGCAATTAGGGAAGTCGACCCCGCATAGGGATAAGACAAAGAGAATGATGATGATGATTGAATCAATGCCTGGGGATTTATTTCTCTTTAGCGATTTAATTGCATCTTTGCAATTAAATCTCAGTAGTTTCGCCATGTTTCCAATATTTCGTCAGTATCGGTCTTTAGATTACCTTCCTTATCTATTATAGACCACGTTTGAGATTTAAATTCTCTGGCAAGGAGTTTGATCTTCTGAAATAAATCCCTCGGTTCATTTCCACAGCCAGGTTCCTCTATCTGTCTGCATATTTGAGAGATGTAATCAGCTTTGTCTTTGCGGCACTGTTTTCTGATTTCTTTCGATAAAGCTCTGTATTCATTTTGTTCTGTATCTTACTTATACCACCTTATAATACTTATTTAATTTCCGAATAAAAACAGAATAAAAAAATGGTCTGTGAACCAAATTCGATATTGCGTAACTTTTCTTTACCTTATCTACCGAACGCCTATACACACAGACACACACACACACACACACACACACACACCACACCAATGAACAGTGTACAGGTTGGGAGTCCCTATATCTGACCGATGCTGCTTGATTTAGTGGTCTTGGCGGACCAGCGCTAGCCTGATAAGAGTCTTTCGGATCATGGCGGCTCTGACCTGAAACGGTACAGAGGTGAAAAAATAATAGCTACATTTTTTTAGGAAGAGGGTAGATAAAATGCCAACCGTAAACATGCTATCGGCTCTATAAAGATTATCTTTCGACAATAAATAATGTTTATACCTATTTATTTTTTATACGTGGGTATCTTATATAAGAGAGGGAGACAAGTAAAAAAATGAACACGTTTATCAATAAAAACTAAAGTACTACGATAAATTATGGACTATATGTCGGTTTGGTTTTGTGATAAACATTATTTGATAAGATAGAAAAATAAATGCGTTTAATCAAGTGCACAGCTTTGTTCTTATTTATAATTATTAATCGTACAAAAAATATAATTTAAAGAATAAATATTATTGAAAAGTTAAAAATAATAAATATAAAAAAATTAAATACAGATCTTCTCATTAAAGCCTTTATAAGATATACAATGACATCATCATTTTCTTTGCATTTATCCATATGATGGGCGGCTTTGCTAAGTATCTTTCTCCAAAAGTTTTTATCTGGGTCATACCAATGACCCATGCATAATATCCCTTTCACAGAAATGTATTGCTTAGGTGTCTACCAACAGGTCTTTGTTGATCTCCCCCCTCTCTACTCATTTAAAAACTTAAAACTCAGTGCCAAACTCTCTTGAACTCTCGTTCCAAACCCGTTCCAAACAGGTTTGGAACGAGAGAGGCATTGTTTGGGATGAGCGTACTTGCTCAAAGATGTCGTGTCGTGATTATGTCTCTAGACATATACTGTTGTTTTATTGACTTTTAAAAGGCATTTGATTGTGAAAAGCACTTTATATTGATCGAAATTCTGAAAGTCATTGGCTTGGACGGCAGACACGTTCGCATAATTGCAAATTTGTAGTGGAATCAAACAACATCAGTTTTAGTAGACGGTTTGGAATCACAGGATCTTAATATTAAAAGAGTAGTACGACAGGGATACCTCTTGTCGCCCCTGCTCTTCAAAGTTTACTCCGAAAGAATTTGTAAAAATGTACTTTCTGAAAAACAAGAAGGAATAATTGTGAACGGTGAAGTCATTAATAATTTGCGGTATGTGGACGACACAGTACTCCTAGCTTCTACTCAAGAAGATCTGCACACATTACTAGATAGTGTCGTTGAGAGTTGTAAGGAAGCAGGTAAGGAAAATCAAAATACCCGTAATAAGTAAACAACAGAATATAAAACCATTTATAATATTAAACTTGAGCAAGTTGATCAAATTGATTATCTTAGATATCAATTAAATTGTAACGCAGAGAGTCACCACGAAATTAGATCTAGGATAGAGCAGGCCAGAGCCTCTTTTAGAAGGATGTCCAAGGTATTATGTAACAGAGACCTAAAATTGGCATTGAAGATCCGGCTACTTCGGTGCTACGTGTTCTCGGTCTTGCTTTATGGTGTCGAGTCCTGGACTGTGAATAAAATCGACCTAAATCGCCTTGAGACTTTCGAAATGTGGTGCTATAGAAGAATTTTAAAAGATTCTTCTAGGTGGAGAAGAGTTAGAACTCCACAATACTAGAACGTCTCAGCAAGACTACTGAAATTATAAAAAACATCAAGAAAAGAATGCCGGAGTATTTCGGACAGGTAATGAGAGGTCCCAAATATAGGTTGCTACAAAATATTATGCAAGGAAAATAGCAGGCAAACGCAGACCAGGACAAAAAAGAACCTCATGGTTGAAGAACTTGCGAGATTGGTATTGTGTTGATGCAAGCATGCTATTTAGGGTGGCAGTGAATAAAAATAAGATAGCTGTGACGGTAGCCAACGTTCTGAAAGGACATGATACATAAAGAAAAAGAAACTCAGTGATTATTCGTGTTGGGTGATAATTATTTCGATGTTAAAATAATTTTGGCATTCTTCTTTTTTGCCCTACAGTTTTAAATTTTTTTTCAATACCTTCTCTCCAACGTCTTAGACATTGTATCCTCTTCCTTTATTGACATTTCTGATGATTTCGTCATGATTAAATTGAAGAGCATGAGTCTTATTTCACTATGAGCCTATATCTATAGGCTCTGTAAGTTGTCGATCTATTCTGACTTCCATTTTATTGTTCTGGTAGATATTTTCAATAGTTTTTATGATATTGTTACAACTTCTTTGAAATACTTTTATTCAACTCAACAGAAATTACAATACTTTTAAATCGTTAACTCAATCTGACAATATCAAACTTCAAATACTGGAATACAACCAATGAACTGTCAATACGGATTGATCCGTATTGACAGTTCATTGAATACAACTCAATTATAAAATGTCAAATACATAATGTTTATATAGATTCCTGACGTTCTAGACGTCACCAGACATTTCTGGGTTATTCCATGACATCCAGAACATTCTCGTACGTGACTACTTCTTCTTTCACGTCGAGGGACTTTTTCTACGGAACTGTCATAACAATATGATATTTAGGGCATTTCTCTATTATACAGAAGAGGGATTACATCAATTGACGATTTTGGTTGGGAATAAGCCACAATTTTATTGAGAATAGTAAAGGCAACAAGAAGACAGCTTCAGAACAAAATGGATTATTTCTTTGAGTCTTACTGCATCAAATGCTTTCTTCAACTCAATAAGACACAGAAATGTTAGTCTACTGTACTCTAGTAATTTAAAAATTATAAATACCTAGTGATACCTTCTTGTCTCTATTTCATGCTTTTTGTACAAGAATGTATAAAAATGATATTACCACCTGAAAAAATTACCAATATAATACAGCCAAAAATGTGAATGGGGCGTGTCATAAAAACTATTAATAATTTTCAAACGGAGAATAATTAGTTATTATGTAAGATTTATTCGATTTTTTATAAAACATGATTTATTTTTGAATAATATATTTCAATCCTTCTAAATTTCTACTAAATTCCTTTTTAATATTTCTAGAAGATTTAAGAAGATGTGCAGACGTAGCAATAGTCGGACTGTCGCATGTCGTCGGACCATCGCAACCGTATTTTTTACTGTTTATAGCTGTTCGCAAGTAAATGTACACAAAGTCGTCTTTTTTGCTATCTTTAGCAACATTAATCATTCCCTCAATAACCCCAAACGAAAGTGAAACGCAATTTCAAAGTTTACACCCTTTTCACCGTTTATTGTGCCCCACTTACCCTGAAAACAATAATAAATTACCCTCTAGTGCCGATAAATCATGGTTTTATAACTGGAGATTCAAAAGGGATGATTTTATGATAGCCCATTGTTACCTATAAAAATACCTATTGCCGAGAAACTTGTCTTGACTATGTGACAAGAAAACCATGTGTGGATCATTGACGTGAATTTTGGGGAATGGCTCTACGTCTCTATGCTAATAAAAGTAGGAAGTTGTCTTGGAAAGATTTTATATTTTTAATTTATTCTTCTATTCTATGCGCATGCGCTCAATTTTACTTTGCTTTTTATTTTTTATGTATGTATTATTTTGTTATATTCATCATAATCTTAGTAGTGTAGGTAGTGTATGTATCTTTCGACATTGGAATATGGAACGTCCGGCATAAAAAAATTGGTACGCTACGTCAAATTATCATAAAATTTACTTTTAAAGTAGAACCTGATTTCACATACGATGCCATACATAGGGTAGTGAAAAAGTATGGAAACTATATCTTGGGGTCTCAGTTAATGGAACTAATGGAAGAAGCATAGTAATAAATGAAAGAATCCTGGCAAGAAACAGAAACTACAGGAAATACAACTTCCTCAAAGATAAGAAGCTTACTCAGAATACCAAACTGAAAATTTACAGACCAGCAATTAGACCAGTGTTCAGATATGGTGCTGAAGTAATGTGATTGACACAGAAAAGGCCAGACTACACAACAAACATGAGTTCTCCGTATATCATAAACCTACCCATACTGACACAACTATACACAATTCATCATCCCATCCTATACAACACAAATTAGCAGCCTATCATAGCATGATACATAGACTGACAGAAATTCCCATGTCAAAAAATAATTTCGAGATAGAACTGAACATCATTAAACAAATAGCAGTAAACAATGGCTATAACGAACACACAATTAACAAAATTTTAAACCAAAAACTCCATAAGAAAGCCCTGAAATTAGTCTATCCACCACCACAGAAAGAACCCAGTACCTTTTGCTCTATCACATATACTGGCAAGATAACAATAAAAATAGCCAGATACATAAAAAAAGGAATAACACCAGCTTTCAGAACTAACAACAACTTAAGCAGATATATTAAGAACAATAAGAGACGAAAGAGAAAACAACTACAGAGTGGTGTTTACAAACTAACTAGTGGTGACTGTCCGAAAACTTACATCGGTCAAACTGGCAGAACCTTTGACAAAGGGATAGCAGAACACAAAAGGGCTTTCAACAATAGAAAAACAGACACTTCTACATACGCACTTCACCTTCTAGATCATAATCATTCTTTAAATAAACAGTTTCAAATTCTGCATATTCAAAATAAAGGCCATAAGCTATCTTTATTAGAATCTATGGAAATTATTAAATTGAAAAATACAAATATAATTCTGAATAACCGACTCGAGACAAACAGCTCCCTATTCCTCAACCTCTTTATTTAAAGACTTTAAAAAGGCAATCCCATAGTAATCTAAATCACTCGAGAAAGGCACTCCGCCGAAAAAGCTGTAGTCACATAGTTGTAATAAATTTTGTGGAAGCATAGAAAACAAACGTTTTCAGTGTTTAATTTTTGGTTAAATTGAACTTTCATCAAGTAACGGTCGAATCCATCAGTTAATTTTTGTTCTTTTTTATGTTTAGGTCATGTTTCCTCGTGGACTAAATATTCCATTTTGAAATCCACATTAATTGTTCGAAAACGCTGATATTTCCCATTTCTGGAACGCTTTGGAAGCGGATCAAGTTCTAAATTTTATCAATAAAGCTCCAGATTAAAACTGGATCAAGGATCTCCAAGGATCTCTGAGGAATTTAAGGTCACGAAAGGATTAAAGCAGGGTTGCTGTATTTCGCATACCCTTTTTAAAATTTATCTGGACCAAGCACTCAAGCTGTGGAAATAAAAATGTAATGGCCTCTCAATGACGAGACAACACTATACATTTTATGTTTCGCTGATGACGAAATTCTGATTGCTCAGGTTCATGACGACTTCAGTTACATGACGCGGAAGCTAATAGAAGAATGTAACAAATGGGGTCTCGAAGTCAACATTAAGAAAAGCTGAGCACATGTGATACACATGAAACCATGTGTATTGGAGGGACAAAGCAGTCCATTATATTAGACGACGGGGTAAAAATTAAACACTGTGATGATTACAAGTACATGGGCATGAAGATAACTCAAGATGGAACACTCGATGCTGCTATAAAAGACAGCAACATGCAGGATACAAAAGCCATATGAACGGCATTCTGTGGGACCAAACAATATCTAAAGCAAACAAACAGCTCATATACAATACCATACTTAAAAGTGTAATCACATATGGCAGAGAAGTTTGGCCACTGAAACAAAGAACAGAGAAAATGTTACTAGTAACAGAAATGGACTTCTGGAGAAGAACAGTACGCAAATCAAGAGGAGATAGGATACCAAATGAGAGAATATGAGAAATGATTCACGCAAACAAAACAACTAATATGGTACGGCAATGTACAGAGAATGCCAGATGACAGGATCCCTAAACAGATTTTGACGTACGCACCATAAGGGAGAAGGAAAAGAGGAAGGCCGAGAAGAAGCTGGAGGGAGAGAATTGCAAAAGAACCAGAGGAAAGAGAACTCCCTCTAGGTCTGAAGCCCTCTAGGAAATTTAGCTGCTTTGAAAATTGTTTTTTTTTGGAAACTTGCAAATTTACAATCTACTCTACAAAGGAGTATTAAGTAAAACTGATAAATTATGTAATGTTTCGTAGGTGTTGCCGGCCAGTGCCGGTTCACCTTATTCACCACTGTATTCACTAACACAAGTGTCACTCACACAAGTCTTCTGGCCGCTGTCTCCTGAGTCTCCGAACTGGTAATGGACGATTGGTAAGCGCGGAAATCAGCTCGTTGTTGTGATTGATACTTCTTTTTCTATGTTTGGTCGCATGCAGTCCTATTACGTCCTTTATAAATGGTATTTTTAAGTCCTCATGTAATGTTTGGTTTGAAATATACCAGGGTGCATTTGCAATGATTCTTAAAGTTTTTGATTGGTTTTTCTGCAGAATTTTGGTATTTGATGGTTTCGTACATCCCCATAGTTCAATCCCGTAGGTCCATATAGGTTTTAGTATTATTTTATATAAGTATTGTCAGTTTGTTTTCTATGGATAATTGTGATCTTCTACCAAGAAGCCAATTCATTTGTCTGGTTTTTAATTGGAGTTGTTGTTTTTTAGCTTTAATGTGCGCTTTCCATGTTAGTTTCTGATCCAGATTAATACCTAAATATTTGACTTCGGTCTTCATTGGGATAACTTGGTGGTTTATTGTAACATGTGAACAATTTACATGTCTGTTCGTAAATGTTATGTGAGCCGAGTTTTCGTGGTTTACTTTGATTTTCCATTTTTGGGGCCAGTTTTGTAATCGATCTAAATGTGTTTGTAGCTTGCTGGAGGACACTACTGGATCATGGTCAAGCGCAATTATTGCTGTATCATCGGCAAATGTGGCGATAGTTGTTTCGTTAGTAGTTGGTATATCAGCAGTGTATAATAAGTACAAAAATGGTCCCAAAACACTGCCTTGGGGTACTCCTGCTTTTATGAGTCGGTAGCTTCTATTATCTTTTCCATTTTAACATCGAAATGTCTGTTGGAAAGTTATGATTTTAGAAGTAAGTAAATCTGACTCGGCATGTTTGTTTTTAGGTTGTATAACAGTCCTTGGTGTCAAACCTTTTTGCCAAACCTTGGTGCCAAACATTTTTCCCTAAAGCCAAATTGATGATTTGGTATTCAATTATTAATTGAGGTTATACTATTTATTCTACTTTGCAGTAGTCGCTCAAATATTTTAGAGAGTATAGGCAGCAGGCTTATAGGTCTGTAAGAGGCAGCTTCTGTTGGAGGCTTTCCAGGTTTGACTATCATAATAATTTCAGCAAATTTCGATTGCGTTGGATAGTAGGAAAGATGAAGAATTCGGTTGTATAAAGTAGTGAGAAACTCGATGGCTCTTCTTGGTAAATGTTTGAGAATTTCTCCCACTATTAGATCATAACCTGGAGCTTTATGGGAGTTGATTTTCTTTATCTCTTCCATAATTTCTGATGGAGTAATTGATCTAGCAGGTGGTGATAGTTGACAGAAAGCATCTAAATAGCTGTTTATTTCTTCATCTTCGAATAAATCTACTGGTGCAAACACTTTTTCAAGGTGTTCCAAAAACTCTTGCTTTTTCCTCATTTGATTTAGCTCATGCATTATCGTTCTGTCCTAATGGAGAAGCTGTTACGACGGGTCTTTTATTTTTTTGGTCGCTCTCCATAATGAGTGATCACTGGGAGTCAGGTTTTTGATGAAATATTCAAAAGATGTATTTCTGGATTCTTGAAGTGCTGAATGTAGTCTGTAAGTCAGTCTATTAAGATTGGCTTTGTCCGCTGGGTTTCAGGGTTTCTTGTGTGCTGCCAGATTCTGCGTGCCTTACGTTTCGCGATTACCAACTCCTTAATTATTGTTTAAAATAAAAAAAAACGCTTATTATGTCCTAGGATATAAAAATGTGTTTATGGTAACCGTATCCAAGGTAAAATAAACAAACAATATGCAAGTGAAGAATAAAGTAATTTAAGACTCATTTAAGTCTCAGTAATTTAAATTCATTTTTGAATCATCTTTTTCGTTTTGTAATGTCCGCTAAAACGAACTAAAGTAGGTTAATCTGAATTTATGTGGAACACGTTAACCGTTTTGTTTTTGAACACACTTATTCCACCTAACGCAAGGTTGAATAATGTTCTGCATACACACTCATCATTACCGTAGTTGCAAAGTAAGTGTATCGTGTAGAAGCACCGCCTTTTTATTTTCCGACGAATCAGGCAAAGAATTTAATGCCGGCGCACCTAAAGAGCCCATCAAAATTCCTGGTGGAAGGAAAGTAGAGGAGGAGGAACAGGTTGTGCCGCCGCCGCCGCCGTCGATGACGACGACGTCCGACGCTTGCCGCCGCAACGCCTAGCGTCGCCGGAAGTTCTGAATACAAAATGCACGTTACGGCATTTTCATTAAGAGTGAGGTGATGAAGCGCCGTACAGAGCCGTGCAGATGGGTACTTCCTGAAACTGGGACAGTTGATAAGCAAATACTTCACTTACTATTAAAATCACAGACTGAATATTTTTTCAAAATGGCAAAGAAAATATATTTCCCAAATTTAAAGGTCCAGAAAGTGTGTTAGTTAAAAAAAATATCGATTAAAGCTTAAATTATACAGGATGTAACAAAAAAACAGGTCATAAATTCAATCACATATTCTGGGATGAAAAATAAATCGATTGAACCTAACTTACCTTAGTACAAATGTGCACATAAAAAAAGTTATAGCCCTCTGAAGTTACAAAATGAAAATCGATTTTTTCCAATATATCGAAAACTAATAGAGATTTTTTTTATTGAAAATGCGCACGTGGCATACTTATGGCAGGAACATCTTATAAAAAAATTTTAGTGAAATTTGTGCACCCCATAAAAATTTATTGGGGTCTTGTTCCCTGAAATCCCCCCAAATTTTGTGTACGTTCCAATTAAATTATTATCGTCGTACGGTTACTTAAACACAATGTTTTTAAAACTTTTTTGCCTCTTGGTACTTTTTCGATAAGCCAGTTTTTATCGAGATGCGGCTTCATTTTTCATATCTTTACATAAAAATGTTATGGGGGTTTTGTTCTTTAAACCCCCCAAATGTTTGTATACGTTCCCAATTAAACTATTATTGTGGTACCATTAGTTAAACACAGTGCTTTTAAAACTTTTTTGCCTCTTAGTATTTTTTCGATAAGTCACCATTTATCGAGATGTGGCTTCTTTTTAATATATCTTAAAATATACCTAAAAATGTAAATTATAATAATTAATGTATTATTTTACCTGGTCTCCATAATCGTACTTAACCATATATCCCTACTCCACGAATATACGCCTGTGTTGGATTATTTCGACAACGAATATTTTATTGTGCAAAATACGAAGAACGAAAATAAATTGCAAATTACATTGCTGTTTAATGGAATAATTATTAGAGCCATTTACTTTCATACTTCTTATGTTGCACACTGAAATATTCGTTGTCGCGATAATCCAAAACAGGCGTATGTTGGTGGAATGAACCATACAAATATGTGGTGGATTTGACAAATATTCAAAATATCTCGATAAAAACTGGCTTATCAAAAAAGTACCAAGAATCAAAAAAGTTTTAAAAACATTGTGTAACGGTACCACAAAAATAATGCAATTGGGTACACAAAAGTTTGGGGGGGGGGGGTTTAAGGGAACAAAACCCCCATAAAATTTTTATGGGGTGCACAAATTTCACTATAATTTTTTTGTATAATGTTTCTGCCATAAGAATGCCACATGTCCATTTTCAATAAAAAATCTCTAATAGTTTTCGATATATTGGAAGAAATCGATTTTTATTTTATAACTTCAAAGGGCTGTAACTTTTTTTATGTGCACATTTGTACTAAGGTAAGTTAGGTTCAATCAATCTATTCTGGATCTCAGAATATGTGATTTAATTTATGACCTCTATTTTTGTTACATTCTGTACATTGATATCACTTTTTCTTACTTATTTTACTTTTCGTCTTCGACAGGCAAGACCTAATCAGGCGCAATCTGGCAAATATACGGAGTTTTCTGCGTTCTATGACATAGACCAGTCGTCTGAAAGAACAAGCATAGCAAAATTGCTTTAAGATAGGAGAAATTTGACATACGTGTAAGGAATCAACAAAAAAATATATAGGTATAACCAGTATATCAGATTTACGAAAACAATAAAACATTATAGGCCTGGACCACGCGTACCAAAAAAAGTTTATTAATAGCATGCTGAAAATTTGTTAATAGCTTAACGGTGTCTAGTCGGACAAACTCTGATGTACGGGAACACTGGAACAGGGGAAGTTTTAATTGTGGAACAGGTTAACAATTTGGAACGTCAGACTACGAAAACGTTTCATGTATTTTGTCGGACAGAACTTCCAGTTGATTTGTTACCCTTTCATTAAATTCTCATGTAAAAATCAGACTGCTACGTATCACCAACATAATTCCTGTTATTTGACATGTTCTACGTGTCGTAAAATGCCTAGTTAATGATAAATACCAGTCTGATTTTTGCATAAGAGTTTAATGAAAGAGTATCAAATCAAGTGGAAGTTCTGTCCGACAAAATACATGGACGTTTTCGTAGTTTGACGTTCCAAATTTTTAACCTGTTCCACAACTAAAACTTCCCCTGTTCCAGTGTTACCGTACATCAAAGTTTGTCCAACTAGACACCGTTAAGCTATTAACAAATTTTCAGCTTGTTTTATTCAACTTTTTTTTCGTACGCGGGATCCAGGTCTATTACGGTAAACATTAAAACTGGAAGCAAATTAACTAGAGAAATTAAGGCTGCTGCATAGCACCTATAAAGTCTTCAAAATATATCTGAATGAGGCGCTCTCAGTGTGGAGAAGAAAGTGCTACAACATGAGCATCCTATTTGAAGGCGAGATATTTTACGTGATACACTTATGAGTCATTATGAATATTATGAGTAGCTGACGACCAAGCAAATATGCTTAGAAAACTGGAAGAGGAGACACCAAGTGGGACCTCAATTAACATACAAACAACAGAGTTTTAGTTGCAGGAAAAAACAAGAAAACGTACAAATTGAAATGAGAACTATAAAATCAATTGAAACCATCTTTGAGTATTTGTGAGTTCAAATAACACCAATAGCAAAGAGTAACGAAGAAATAACGTGTGATCCAAAATTATTGTCACCATAGGTGGCTCTGAACGACAGAGATAGCTATACAGTGCATGTCTATTAGTCTATTCTTAATTCAGATATACTTTCCAGTTTACGTCAACTTTGCAGTGTACGTCAACTTAACAAGAAAGGTTATGCAGAGGTGTTGGTGGTGGACATATACAGCATCTTGTTTGATTTTATTTATTATGGTTACTTATAATTTTGTTAATTCTTTTTATTTTTGATTAAAGTTCTGTGTTAAAAGTTTTGACTGATTTTTTATGTTTTATAATGTTAATCAAAATTAATTAATAAACCAATGATATTAATTCAGATCAAAACAAGACACGTAATTTTTTGCACAGCTTTTGATCCCAATAATTGTGGATCGCTCGTTACAAATTCTCAAGGAAAAAAGTTTTCCTGTAGCCGGCTGTATATCATATATCACAAAAAATTTAATGAAAATCCTTTATAAAAAGGGTTACGTCACAAATGCAGAACGTTTTCGATCTGAATGCAGATCATCATCAGTGCTGAACCTAAAATAAGTATAACCTATGAATTTAACGCAAAAATTTTAAAATGTTGACTAAGGTTGAAAAAAGTTTAGGTTATACTCACAGGATGATCACATGTCAAGCCACCAAAATTGAAAATATTTTGGTAAAGACCCTTTAAAATGATACAGTGATGGATACATAGACAAAACTTGTTTTAAATAACATTCTTCTTCTTCTTGTAGTGCCTATCCCTTTCGGATGTTGGCCACCATCATGTCAATCTGTACTTTGCACACTGCTGCTCTGAAAAAATTTGTAGTGGTTGTGTTGAACCACGTCGTAGATTTTTCATCCAGGAAATCCTTGGCCTTCTTGGTCCTCGCTTTCCTTCTACTTTTCCCTGCAAGATTAGTTGCAGCAGTTCATATCTTTCACTGTTCCTCATAATGTGACCGAGATATTCGATTTTGGCTGTTTTTATCTTGATTAACAGCTCTTTTTCTTTTTGCATTCTCAACAAAACACCCTCATTAGACTTGCGGTCGCTATAAGATATCTTCAGGATTCGACGATAAAGCCACATAAAGCGTCTGTGAGAGTCCATGACTCACCTCCGTACAACAGTATAGGAAAGATATAACATCGAAGTAATCTGACTTTGAGTACACTACTACTTTGAGTTGACTACTGAGTACAACATATAAAATTCTAACAGCCCTCATCAAACAAAAACTCAATCAATTCACAGAGAAAAAAATTGGGGACTACCAGCAAGGATTCAGAGAAGGCAGATCCACTACAGATGCGATCCACATAGTTACACAAACAATAGAAAAATGCCACGAACACAACATAGAACTCCACATCCTCTTCGTAGATTTCAGACAAGCCTTTGACTGTATTGGAAGAAATAAATTATTTATTGAAATGAAAAATCAAGATATACCAGCAAAATTAATCAGATTAACAAAAATGACCATGGATGGAGCTCGAGCCAAAGTAACAACAGAAGAAGGTAGCACAAAATCAATTGCAATAGAAACAGGAGTGCGACAAGGCGACTCCCTGTCAACCACATTATTCAACATAGCACTAGAAGGAACAATCAAGGCCAGCAAAATTAAAGAAACTATAGCCCACTCCTCAACACAAATAGTTGCATATGCAGATGATTTAGTTCTTATGGGAAGAGACAAGGAAAGATTAAAAGAAGCAGTAACAATCCTGACAAAAGAAGCACGGAAAAGAGGTCTAGAAATTAACGAAGGAAAAACAAAATATCTACTCTGCTCTAGAAGAGAAGATAACAGGATGAGAGAAATCAAAATAGAAAACTACACTTTTGAAAGAGTCCAACAATTTAAATATTTGGGAGTAATAGTGTATGGCCAAGACAAGAGAAGTGAAGAAGTAACGGAACGAATACTAACAGGCAACAAAACATACTGGAGATATCATAGGCTTATGAAGGACAAGAACTTATCCAGAAATACAAAACTGAAAATTTACAGAGTTGCAATCAGACCAGTAGTTACGTACGCAGCTGAGACAATGTGCCTCACGGAAAAAGATGAAGAAAAATTGAGAATATTCGAAAGGAAAATCCTCAGACGCATCATGGGCCCGATAAGAATGGACAACGGAGAAATGAGAAGAAGAATGAACCATGAACTAAGAGATATAATGAAGGGAGAAGATATAGTTAGATTTATTAAATCACAGAGGCTGAGATGGCTGGGACACATAGAAAGAAGGAAAAACGACCGACTGATTAAGAAGATCACCAGATGGAAACCGGCAACTGAAAGACCAAGAGGAAGACCCAGAGAGAGATGGGAGGACCAGGTCATGAGAGATATCAAAATTCTGGAAGTGAGAAACTGGAGGGAACTATGCACATATCGAAATGAGTGGAAGAAAATAGTAACGAAAGCCAAGTCATACAACAAACTTTGACAACATACAAGTGGAATGCGGAGTGATTCACCGCAATAAACGAATCTGAGAGCTCTAAGTAAGAGCGGCAAACATTCCACCTGGAATGAAAAGCCCTGATGATGATGATGAATCTGACTTTTATTGGTATCGACAAATCATGACATTTGAATAATTTTGCCATTTTTTGAAATGCAGATCTTGCTTTCTCTATCCTACATTTGATTTCTATGGAATGGTCCCAATTTTCATTGACGTTCGTACCAAGGTAGGTGTATGTTTTTACTCTTTCTATTTGTTGACCATTCACACTGATCTGTGCAAAGTGCTGTTCATTCTTAGAGATCATCATATATTTTGTTTTCTTAGTGTTTAGGGAAAGTCCGTATCTCTGACTGATTTCTGCGATTCTGTTCATTAACTCCTGAAGGGCTTCAGAAAAGTTAGCGAATACCACCGTGTCATCTACGTATCTTATGTTATTGATACATTATCCGTTAATTCGAATTCCGGCTTCAACATCATCCAATGCTTCTTGAAAGATTTCCTCAGAGTAGATGTTAAACAGCAGTGGGGATAGTATACATCCCTGACGGACCCCACGTTTGATTTTGATATCGTCGGATTCTCCTGCCTCTGTACGGATATATGATGTTTGATTCCAGTACAGATTGCTGATAATCCTTAAATCACAAGTGTTTATTCCAATATTGGTTAATACCTCCATCAGCTTGTCGTGCTTTACTGTATCGAACGCTTTATGGTAATCAATGAAACATGCATATATATCGCAATTTACGTCTCTACATCGTTGAAATAGCACTTGTATACTAAATAGAGCCTTTCTTGTACCCACTGCATTTCGAAAACCAAACTGTGTTCGGCTGATTTTTTCTTCGCACAGTCTATAATATCCTTTGATGTATAATTTTTAGAAATAATTTTAATATATGGCTCATTAAGCTGATGGTTCGGAAATCACTGCAGGATACGGATTTTGTTTTCTTTGGTAAAGCAATAAACGTCGACTTCAACCATGTTCTTGGTATTACTCCGCTTAAATATATGTCGTTAAATACTTTGGTTAGGCGTTGAGTACAGTCGGTGTTAAATAGTTTTATAAGTTCAGCATATGCATTGTCAGGTCCAGGAGCTTTGCCATCTTTTAGTTGTGATGTTGCTCTTTCCACTTCATCTGATGTGATTGGTAAGTGGTCATCACATAATATGTAGGATGGAGGTTGTTCAGATCTAGTATCATCAAAGAGTTCCTGTATGTATTTTGTCCATTTGCAGATTTCTTGATTTCTGTCTATGATGATATTCCCTGTTGGTCTCGCAATTTGCTAGCTGTGTTGGATTTCTGAAGACCAGCTGCTTGTTTCACCTTTTTATGGATTTTAAACTTATCATGTTTTTGTTCCAACGACTCTATCTCTTCACACTGTAATTTTAACCAATTTTCTTTGGCCTTTCGTAGTTCAGTTTTTATTTGTCTCTGAATCGGGTTGTACATTATTTTGTTGTTTTTTGATTTTCTTCTTTCTTCCATAAGTTGGAGTATAATGTCATTCATCCAACTTTTTCTCATCTCTCTGTTTTCTATTAGATGTTCTTCTCTGATGTTGTTACAGGTTTTAGATATATTTTGGAGTAATTCTTCGGCATTATATGTTTGCTCTATATTACTCAGCTTCCCTGAAAGAATCTGTGCGACCGCCTCTTTTGTTTTCTGATCTTTTAGTATTCTCATATCGCACTTTTTGTTGCTATTCTTTTTTGCAAGCTTCTTAAATCTAAACCTAAATTTACCAACAACAGGAACATGATCTGATGATACGTCAGCACCAGGGTAACCCTTAACCGATAAGCATCCATTACGGAATCTCTTGTTCACCATTATATAGTCAATTTGATTCCGTATTACGTTTCCTGGTTGATCTTGAAGGGAGACCCATATGTATACAAACGTCTTGGTGGTCGTTTAAAGAATGTGTTTAGTATTGCAAATTCTTCTTCATCTACAAATAGTTTTAATCTATCTCCCCTTTCATTTTTCTCTCCTAGACAAAAATCACCTATGAATTCACCGCTTCTCCCTTAAGTATCATGAATGTTATAAATAATTCATGATTAAGCACCGGGCACCATTTGACCCTCACATGAGTTGACACACATGCTGAGTTTCAGCTAACTCATATCTTAAACGGTCGATGGCAACTGATTGTGTATGAAACTATACTGAAGAAATACATTCCAGAATTGGCCAAGCAAGATCGGCTACTAGATAGCTACACGGACTATTGTGGAATAACAAAAGAAAATGAAAAAAGAATTTATAAAACATTAATAGAAATTATTGGGTGCCGAACTTTGGGAAATAAATCAAAGAAACAAACCAAAAATTAGAGCCATGGGAATGAACTGTTGGAGATGATGTTGCCGGCTCATTAGATTGCACAGGGCGAGGAACGAAGATAATAAGAGACATAATTGAAGCCAAAAGACTTAACTGGTATGACCATCTAATAGTGTAAACGTCTGTAACGATATGATGCCCACGGCAAGCGATGAGTTGATCTACCAGATACGACCGGAGGAGTGTCCGTGTTGGCGCATTCCTTCTTCACAGCACCGCTGGGAGAAACCGAAGGAGAGGGCATCAAGAGCATATTTAAGACGATCCAGGAGAATAAGAAAATCAGTCGTTGCCAGCGTGTTGAACTAGCAATGGCTCGATTGGCAGAGATGCACCGTATCTTGTGGTGGAACTGTGCCTAGGTGGGTGCCACCGTGATGAAGTGGCGTCCACCATAGTAGCGGGGAACGAGCGACTGCGTGTCGCTGTTCAGCCGTGCCGCGTTGAAGTGAAATGCGGTGTCTCCGTATGTGGCCATGTTGATTTACGTAGCGAGATTGTTATTGTATATATTGTGCTGTTTAGCGTATCATTTGAATGTTGCTATTATTATCAGATGACTGTAATAAAGTTTAATATTGTTCTTCCTTTGCAGAAGATGGAATTGTATTTTATTTTATTTGTTTTAAACTGTATATAATTATCTTAAATATGTTTACTTTATTTTTAACCTGTGTTTTACTGAGTCTGTCGTCTTGAAAGAGCTACCCGTTACACGTCTCGTCGTTCCAAATATACAGGGTGTAACAAAAATACAGGTCATAAATTAAATCAAATATTCTGGGACCAAAAATAGTTCGAATGAACCTAACTTACCTTAGTACAAATATTCACATAAAAAAAGTTATAGACCTTTGAAGTTACAAAATGAAAATCGATTTTTTCGAATATATCGAAAACTATTAGAGATTTTTTTTTGAAAATGGATATGTGGCATTCTTATAGCAGGAGCATCTTAAAGAAAAATTATAGTGAAATTTGTGCTCCCCATAAAAATTTTATGGGGGTTTTGTTCCCTTAAACCCCCCAAACTTTTCTGTACGTTCCAATTAAATTATTATTGTGGTACCATTAGTTTAATTCAATATTTTTAAAACTTTTTTGGCTCCTAGTATTTTTTCGATAAGGCAGTTTTTATCGAGTTGCGGCTTCTTTTTTAATATGTTTACATAAAAATTTTATAGGGGTTGTATTCCTTTAAACCCTCCAAATGTTTGTGTACGCTCCAATTAAACTATTACTACGATACCATTAGTTAAACACAATGTTTTTAAAACTTTTTTGCCTCTTTGTATTTTTTCGAGAAGGCACCTTTTATCGAGATATGGCTTCTTTTTTAATACGGTTCAAAATATACCTAAAAATGTAAATCATACATAAATTTTTATATTACCAAGTCTCCATAATCGTACTTAACCATATACAAATATGTGGTGGATTTGACAAATATTCAAAATATCTCGATAAAAACTGACTTTTCGAAAAAGTACTAAGAGCCAAAAAAGTTTTAAAAATATTGTGTTTAAGTAATGGTACTACAATAATAATTTAATTGGAACGTACACAAAAGTTTGGGGGGGTTTAAAAGAACTAAACCCCCATAAAATTTTTATAGGATGTCCAAATTTCACTATAATTTTTTCTTAAGATGTTACTGTCATAAGAATGCCATATGTCCATTTTTAATAAAAAATCTTTAATAGTTTTCGATATATTGGAAAAAATCGATTTTCATTTTGTAACTTCAAAGGGTTGTAACTTTTTTTATATGCACATTTGTACTGAGGTAAGTTAGGTTCAATAAAACTATTTTTGGACCCAGAATATGTGATTAAATTTATGACCTGTATTTTCGTTACACCCTGTATTGTTGATTTTTTCACAATTTTAATTTGTCCTTAAAAAAGTGTGTGATTCTCTTATTACTTTGTTTCTATGCTAAGGACTAGCCTGACATACATACAAATTAATCTAAACCTATTTAAAAATGACATAGCACGGTTGTGTCAGTCCAGGACCGTTATTGCATTTTACAGACATTTCGGCCATTTCGCTATCTTAATTTAGATATGTGTGCATGCAGAAGCTGGCCAGTGAAAAGCATCGAAGCGTATGTGTAGCATACCTTGCCGGCCTGATATGTCCACTTGTCCACCCGCTGCTTTGCCGACCGTTTTAAATGGGATTCTTCGGATGTACATAAACTCGGAAATTACTGAGTAACATAGAAATTGTGAATTGTAAATTTCTATCGGTTTGACAGCTTACGTATATACTGATATACGGACGTGTCGAGTTGTGTTTTAACGCAGAGGGAAATAGAAGTATAGATCTGGGGAAAAGTGAAAAAAAAGTATAATTGTGCGGTGTTAATACAAAGGTGTCATTGTTTTAATTTTAAAGAAGGTCTTCTTCTTTTTCTTCTAGTTCCTCCTCCTATCGGATGTTGGCTATCATCACCACTATCCGTACCTTATTAGCGGCTGCTCTGAAAAAGTCTACTGAGCTGTAACTATACCACTCCCTTAGGTTTCTCAGCCAGGAAATTCTTCTTCTACCTATGGATCTTCGACCCTTTATTTTACCTTGCATTATGAGCCTTAATATCTCATATTTCGCACCTCTGGTAATGTCGCCTAAATATTCCAGCTTTCTTGTTTTGATGTTATTTATTATGACCTTGCAATCCATTTGTAGCCTTCTTAACACTTCTGCATTTGTTCTGCAACTCGTTGAATCCATGGTTTTTATTCAAAATCCTTCTCTAGCACCACATCTCCAATGCTTCAAACTTCTTTATATTATCTACTGTTATTATTTACTATATAGTGTAGGAAACAAAGGTTGAACCTTGCAAAATGGACACAAGTCCGGTTTTATTTTTTTTCTGGTATATCAAGGGGTGATTATTATAAGACTAACTTTTTCTGAAAAAATTTCGCCCCGGAACCTCCCTTTTCACCCCTTTAAAGGGGGTAATTTGTGGTTTTTGCGGAACGTAGCCCTTCCTGTACCATTTACAAAAAATTTCTTTTACAGAAATATGAAGAGGACTATATTTTCTACGATTTATTTCCGACAGCATCTCTCTATCATCCACCGTTTAGCGGGGGTGGCGCCATAAAATTGACAAGTTTTTAAAAAAGATGTTTTTAAAAAATATATATTTTTCCCTAACTGTAACGGAAATTAAGAAGAAATCCTGCGGCAATTATTCAAAAATAATTAACTGATTTTTTTGTATAGGTTTCACTTAAGGGCAATTGCCCTTTTTTTAATTACAGGGTGTTACATTTTAAAAAACCTCTTTTTATACCATCTGAACCGTTTATGCTAGAGTAAAAAGACTTTCAGCGATTACCCATGTATTGGTGCTATTTACAAATTTGTATAATGCACCCCCATTTTTCCCCGGAACCACCCAAAAAAAAAGAAGAAATTGATTTTCTTGGAATCCTTCACACACAATGCCCTTTATTAATATGCTTCATATATCATTTTGTGCACGTTATTATTACCCATGCATGGACACCAAAAGCGATTTCTTAGTGCAACCCCTGTAGCAAAAAAAAATAAATAAAATGGGGGGTTGAAATTTTTTTCTGTTTTTTGCTTTTTGATCCATATGGGCCTATGGTTCATCAATAGTGCTTTTCAAAAATATATATGGTTATTGCAACATCTCTGCGGAAACCACCCCTATCCTTGAAAATATACTGCAGAAACTACCCCTATCCCTTGGCGAGCATGTTTTTACGATTTTCTCATTACCTATGTATTCTTTTTAAACAAAACTTATACAAGGTTAAAGACCACTATTTATTCTAAAAATTATGTCCTATTTATTTTTTTCGTATAAGCAACCGTTACGGCACAGTGGCGCCGTAAACCTCATATATGCTTTGGCGGGCTCCAGTTTTTGTTTTTTTTTCGTCATCTGTTCGTTTTATTGATAAAGTACTTATGTAAAATAAAACAACACAGTGTAACCTACAAATTATGACTTATGCACATTTTACATTCTTTGCTCCCCAAAGCCACAGTGGTGGCCCAAAATAAATTTTTGCATATTTTCGCCACCTACACGCATTTTATTGCATTAATGCTACTTTAATAGCACAATATTTACCCTTAGGTGGTCGCTAAGCAGTGGCGGATCCAGGGAGGGGTGATGGGGGTGATCACCTCCCCCCTCTCAAACCAAGTGATATTATATTCAAAGATTATAAAAATATTCATTTATTTTTATAGAAATTTAACCAATTGGCACCCCCCTCTTAACGATGCTGGATCCGCCACTGTCGTTAAAGCATAAAAAGTCATTCTTATAAAAATAATATTAATATAAAATAAGTTTTTCTATAAAAATAAATGAATATTTTTATAATCTTCAAATATAATATCACTTTGGTTTGAGAGAGGTGGGGGTGATCGCCCCCATCACCCCTCCCTGGATCCGCCACTGCTTAGCGACCACTTAGGGGTGAATATTGTGCTATTAAGGTAGCATTAACGCAATAAAATGCGTGTAGGTGGCAAAAATATAAAAAAAATTATTTTGGGCCACCACTGTGGCTTTGGGGAGCAAAGAATGTAAAATGTGCATAGGTCATGATTTGTAGGTTACACTGTGTTGTTTTATTTTACATAAGTACTTTATCAATAAAACGAACAGATGACGAAAAAAAAAACAAAAACTGGAGTCCGCCAAAGCATATATGAGGTTTACGGCGCCACTGTGCCGTAACGGTTGCTTAAACGAAAAAAATGAATAGTACCTAATTTTTAGAGTAAATAGTGGTCTTTAACCTTGTATAAGTTTTGTTTAAAAAAATGAATAGGTAATGAGAAAATCGTAAAAACATTCTCGCCAAGGTATAGGGGTAGTTTCTGCAGTATATTTTCAAGGATATGGGTGGTTTCCGCAGGGATGTTGCAATAACCATATATATTTTTGAAAAGCACTATTGATGAAGCATATGCCCATATGGATCAAAAAGCAAAAAACAAAAAAAAATTTTCAGCCGCCCATTTTATTTAATTTTTTTTTGGCTACAGGGGTTGCACTAGGAAATCGCTTTTAGTGTCCATGCATGGGTAATAATAACGTGCACAAAATGATATATGAAGCATATTAATGAAGGGCATTGTGTGTGAAGGATTCCAAGAAAATCACTTTATTTATTAATTCTTCTTTTTTTGGGGTGGTTTCGGGGAAAAAGTGGGGGTGCATTATACAAATTTGTAAATAACACCAGTACATGGGTAATCGCTGAAAGTCTTTTTACTCTAGCATAAACGGTTCAGATGGTATAAAAAGGGGTTTTTTAAAATGTAACACCCTGTAATTAAAAAAAGGGCAATTATCCTTAAGTGAAACCTATACCAAAAAATCAATCATCTATTTGTGAATAATTTTCGCAGAATTTATTTTTAATTTTCGTTGCAGTTAGGGAAAAATATATTTTTTTTAAAAACATTTTTTTAAAAACTTGTCAACTTTGGGGCGCCACCCTTGCTAAACGGTGGATGATAGAGAGATGCTGTCAGAAATAAATCGTAGAAAATATAGTCCTCTTCATATTTCTATAAAAGAAATTTTTTGTAAAAGGTACAGGAAGGGCTACGTTCCGCAAAAACCACAAATTACCCCCTTTAAAGGGGTGAAAAGGGGAGATCCGGGGCGAAATTTTTTCAGAAAAAGTTAGTTTTATAACAAGCACCCCTTGATATACCAGAAAAAAAATAAAACCGGACTTGTGTCCATTTTGCAAGGTTCAACCTCTGTTTCCTACACTAATATATCTATATATTATTTACTCAGCTCAGCTATTAGATGGAGGTCTCGACTAACAAACATTTTTTTTTTCATTTTTATAAATGCTTGTCTTGCAATTTCAATGCGTGTCCTGATTTCTCTACCTTGGTCATTGTTCTCATTTACCCAAGTTCCCAGATATTTGTAGTTATTCACTGCTTCTACTGACTTGTTTTCCCTCGACATCTAGCCTTCGTACTGTATGTTGCTTAGAAATAATTATAATCATGGACTTGGTTTTCTTAACGTTCATTTGTAGTCCATTTTTAATACTGACTTGATTTACTAATTAATAAATTTGTACAGATTGAATAACAATGGGGACAACACGCAACTCTGTCTAACCCTGTAACCGTCGCACCTTAAATTCATTGAAATAAAATTCTAAAAGTTCGTGTGAGTGTTTTTTAAGCGACTATGAACGCATCAGTGGCAGCGCCGCGCCAGCACGTGTTAGCACCTGTGTGCAAAACATTTAATAGCGCCCAATAATACACATTTTACACACAATTTAATACACAATTATTGATTGTAACCAAACTAAAATAACTAAAAATTCTTATACATGCAACAGGAAAATAAACTAAGTTAAAATAATTAAGTAAAAATTAATCTTTGACGTATCAACATAAAAAACTAAAGATAGAGACTATCTATTAACTATTAACACCTTCAGTTTGGAAAATCTTTTTATAACATGGTGAATATCATCTAATATTGACGACTCGACGAGTTTCAGTTTAGAAAGAGATCGTTCAGCAGTGGCAACAGATATAAGCAGAATTCGAAGAGCTGTTGTTAAATTTGGATAATCTTAAGTTAATTCAAGTATTATTCCCGTTTTCAATAAAAGTATCATTCCAGAGATGCAGGAAAGTCAATTGCGACATATAGGTACGCATGTCGATTGATTACGAGATAGCGTTTGATCTGGTACTGCACGCCAAAATAATGTAAATGCTAAAAGAAGCAGGAATTAACAACCAAGATCTGAAAAGCATGCGTGTCATCATTATTTAATTCTTTTAACAAAGGTTAAGCTGTATAATTTATAGATTTCTTCAAACAAATCATCTCCATCTATATCTAGATATTCTAGACGATCATTAAATCTCAGTTTTTTCAAAATTTCTACACAGAAGTTTTATTGTGAGTTTTCTGTACTGTCGTTCAAATTGTGTAAAAATTTGAAACAATTAACATGATTTTCCAATATGAAAATCTTTCATTTACTGACATTAACGCTTGCTAATAAAAGAAATTAACTTTGTATAACATTTTAGGATCCAAAATCGGTTCGTCGTTATATTCGTAATCGAACTGTCAGATTTTTTTCCGAAACCGTAACTGTGTGGCTGGTTTATAACTGGGCTCCACATCCAGTTTCTCTGCAGTTTCATTTGCTGTAGTATAATATCATTAAATAGCATCATTAAATTTGCTATCTGTCCGAAACTCGAGCAACAATAATTGTTTTATCTTTTGTAAAGCATTTAAGGCCAGCTGCATATTCATTGTTTTTTATTGAAGAATTTTGCTAACGAAGGTAACTTTCATCAGAACTTTATATTATATCATAGGTATGTAGACTGAGCAACTGAGCATATGAATGTAAACGTTGATATTTTATCTCCTAAACGTCTAGAGTCTAGATTGATATTTCGCATCACGATCTTTATCCGAATGTGTTATGTCATATAAAGCATAATAAATTTCTGACAAAATTTGGTATAACGACCTTAAAGCATCCATTCTGCTGGACCAGCGTATAGATAAATGCTTTAATGCCAGATTTGCAAAGTGTTATTTTATGATATCCCAACGTTTGGTAGAAGCTGAAAAAAAAATGAGTAAGTATTATTTTGACCCGCCTAAAATGTTTGTGAAAATTCTAGTGGCGCCTCTTAATTGCTGACGCCTGTGTGCGCCGCACACATTGCACACGTGGACGGCGCGGCCCTGAGCAGTGGGGTTGGTATACGCAATTTTTGTAAAAAAACTGTAGTTTAAAAATGTTGCCCTCAAGTAACATTGTCCATTAGTGGTATAATGAGAACGTTGCTCCAAAGCAACACTAAGAGTTTCAGGTTAAAATTTTTGTATCGTGCAAACGAGGGATCACCACTAACGAAAGTATTTTTTTATGGCTCACAATATGTAAGAAAAACTACAGAAATAAGCAAACTTGTACTTGAATACTTACAAAATTACAAGAAAAAAGAAAGATAAAAATTTATGGAGAGTTATGAAAATTATAAAAACAATTCTTAGCCGGCGTATTCATAGTCTCATGTCACATTTTTGACACAGAATTGTCATGTTATAGCCATTCTTGCAAAAGCCGCATCTTCGGTTTGATCCATAGATAAGCCAGTGTCTTACGTTGTCTTTCCTAGTGCTGTTATGTAGTCGACTTTTCGTAGGAGTTACCCCTTTTCAGTGAAGGCCGTCATTCTTTTTAATTTTACCTATTTGGTAAAAAGATTCAGCTATGTCCATTTAAAAAAAATTTAAGATATCACTATAATATTTATATACTATTTTAATTTTCTTGGGTTTTGGCCCTTCCAAAGCTATTTCTTCCTGCACAATTGATGTTTTTACCATTACCACTTAGCCTCAACGTTGATTTTAAGCAACATACTTTTAAGGTGAAGTTTTTGCTAAAACTTCTCAAAATAGAAAGTAATTGTATCTTTTAGATAATAAATACACCTTTTGTAAATGTATTCTGAAAATATTACAGCAAAATACATGTTTTTATGGTTTGTTCAACAGTAAATGGTTGAGTTCGATTAGTGCGGTCGTAAATATTATTAAATTTATCTGACCTGGCCCATTGTTAAGACCCACCCGAAGCGATAAATCATCGAGGTAGGCAGAGTTGGTCTTTTGCAATTAACACTGACTAGACGGTACTCCCATAATAAAGCCTGAAATAAATTTTACCTGAAACTGGGTCTTTTATATTATTATCGGTTAATCCAGGATGTTTATAGTGGTAACTAATTGAACTCAACCATTTACTGATAAACATACCATACTTACCGATTTGTTTATATTTAACTATCAACGTCACCGTCGGCACTACAACACTGCTGTTGAAATCTCACACTCGAAATGATGTTTACTAAGTTAAAATATTTTAATACAGGTGGCACACATGCCGAAATCATAGACGAACGGTTGTCGCTTGCATACCACACCGTCCTACTGTGGTAAAATTCGACGTATATGGAAATTTAACAGTTTGAAGTCAACGTTGCTTGAGAGCAACAAGCGCGCTTACAGGGCTAAACACCTCTTTTGATTTCTATAGTTTCTGTTTCTATAGTTTTTGTAGAAGATACTGGAACAAAATGGTATAATTATACCAAAGGGTTGCTTTAGATCGATAGTAAAGGCGGTTAAGGTAGCCTTGACGTCCAGTCTTTGGCAAAAAGTACGAAGAAAAATATATTTATAATTTGGACCTGCTGTAAACTGCTGAAATAAAGGTAAATTGAGTTTCCATTAATAACATTAGTTATGCGGATGACACTGTCATCTTACCCGAAAATATTAAAGATCTTCAGAGACTAGTGACCAGAATAGCGGAGTATGGACAAGATTACCGTTTATCAATGAACGTCAAAAAGACAAAATTTATGAGGATATCGAAAACTCAAAGAAATAACGAGAATCTACTTATCAACGCAACTAAAGTTGAACTAGTAGACCAAAATACACATATTGGAACAATAATCAACTCTACCAATGATTACTTTAAGGACATCAAAATCAAAATAGAAAAGGTTCATCAAAATTCGAATTTGGAGCTAATATAATAAAGGGTTAGGATGGCTAGATGTTAGGTTTTCTTGACTTTGTTTTATGGAATGGAAGCTTGCACCTTTTAATAACCCATCATTTAATAAAAAAACTGGAATCATTCGAACTGAGGGTGTATGGACGAATTTTGAATACAACACGTCACAAAGGCGTTCTAAGAAAGATGAATAAGGAAATGGAAATTTAAATACAATCAAAAAAGGAAATTGGAATATGTCGGACATATTACATATGGACACAGATACAACTTGTTCCAACTGATTATGCAGGAAAATATTCAAGGTAAAAAAAGCATAGGGAGACGTAGTATATCATGCCTGTGCAACCTGAGAGAATGGTACGGATTACATCAAATGAACTTTTTAGAGCAGCCCGTCTCTAAAGTCGAAAGAGCTATGATGATTGCCGACCTCCGTTCCGGAGACGACACTTGAAGAAGATGAAGACTGCTGAAATAATTTTTGAAAATTACTACGTTGTGTCGTATTTTTTCAAAAATATATTTAAACCATTGAAATACATTAAAATAAATTTAAACAGTATATAAATAACAGTATAAATATAAATAAAATATATTTCAAAATAAACAAAAATATGTCAATTTTATCACAATTTGTTAAAATGAGTTATTTTTGCGTTTGAAACTTCCATAAACAAATATGTATTACCATTGTAATTACCATTGACAATAAATATTGTAATTAGTCCCTAGCGGCGTTCGCTGAAAGGTATCGATGAATATTTTCGGCCAGAGCTAAAACAAAAGGTCCATTAATTTAGTCTCTCTAAACTTTTTGGGCCTCTGTCAACCGCCAAACGAGCCACTCTCTCTTTTTAATTTTGAATTTAATCATGTTCGTTGATGATTTCCTATTACCATATCAGCGTTTATTCAAACATGCGAAGGTAGAACATCGGAATAACGAGCTACATAAAGTCAAACACAGACGTAATTGGTAATGGAAAGCCGAAAACGAACATGCCAAATCACGATACAATCCAACGCGGTGTTGTCGCTTATTGTTCGAATGTCTGTTCAAAATCAACTTTCTAAAATACTACAAATTAAACTAAAAACATGGAATATAATTTTATATTGTAAGTTGTATTTTATAGTCAGAATGGTCGCCAATATTCGAAACGAATAGACGCCAAAAGAAGAAGAAGTTGTATTTTGAAAATTGATATTAAAAAATGGTATTCAATTCAGGGCAAAAAAGCATTGAATGCTTTTTTCTTTTAAGTGCGGAGGCAAACGGCTAGTATACTCGGTTCGCTAATCTAAGCCCCAACTGTCTAGTAAATTTATTATTTATTTTTTTGCGAAGTTAGGCCGGCCACCGGCCACTCACTATCAGGTACATCTGTCAGATTGATACGCCTGTCAGGTATACCTGTTAGGTATACCTTATAATGGTCCGAAGGTCAATGACCACCCCTTAATTTTTTTGTGTTAAAACAATAACTATATTACGACCCCGGTATAAGCATTTTGTCTAATAGATTCGTTAAATTCATATTTGTTGATCAGAGAATCGTACGGTTCTCAGGATTTTTAGCGGTGAATTGGATCATCCGATATTTTGTTTATCTTCGATGTAAACTGCGCGTCATAGAAAACGGGCACCCTAAAAAATGGGTCATTTTTGATGTCGCGTATCTCCTAAACCTGTTGTCCGATTTAAATGATTTTTTTAATATGTTATAGCCCTATTCTTTGTCAATATCTTTGTAATAATATTTTTGCTAAACAGTTAAAATTTCATTGTATACCGGGTGTACGAATCAAACTGTGTTTTTTTCTCAAAGTTCGCAACACTCGTGGAATATTCTAGCATTTGTAAAATACTGAAATTAAAACCCAACTATAGCCTCAGGTTTTCTTAACATTCTGTTTTTTGATTCATTCGCTTATGTTGGATAATACAAAAGTTATGTACTTTAACAACTAGCCATGTTCTTCATCAGTATACAGGGTGTTATAAGTCTAACGGATTTTAGGGACTAAATAATTTCGACAAACTTTAAGGGGTAATTCTGCATTAAAAATAATGACAGTTTGCTTTATAATCATATATCCGCAAAAGCTTCGTTTCCGAGATACGGGATGTTAAATTTTTTCTTACAAACTGATGATTTATTTATTGCTTTAAAACCGGTTGATATATGCAAATGAAATTTGGTAGGTTTTAAAAGATGGTTATTGCACATTTTTTGACATTCAACTAAGAATTTTATATTCACTATTGGAGCGCATACGGGTAATTTTACCGATCATATTATTCGTATGCACGCCAATGGTGAATCAAAAATTCTTAATTCTATGTCAAAAAATGTTCAAAAATTACGTCTTAAAACCCACCAAATTTCATTTGCATATCTCAACCGGTTTTAGGGCAATAAATAAATCATCAGTTTGTAAGAAAGAATTCAACATCCTGTATGTCGGAAACGAAGCATTTGCGGACATATGTTTATAAAGCAACCGGTCATTAAGTTTTCATGCAGAATTACCCCTTAAAGTTTGTCGTACTTCTTTAGAAACACCCTGTACTGATAAAGAGCATGCCTAGTTGTTAGGCCGCACATTAAAGAAACATGAAACGTAAATCACGTTTCATTGAAATAAAACACTGCTAAATAAATAGACGTCCGGCCGTTTATGAAACTCTCGGAAAATAAAAATGTTTTATGAGCATGAATCACACTCGTTTCATTGGTAGGCGGACTTCAAGATTTGTTTACCTGTGTTTTATTTTCATGAAACGTGTTTTACGTTTCATGTTTCATGTTTTACGTTTCATGTTTCTTTGGTGTGCGGCTTGCCTTAAAGTACATAACTTTTGTACTATCCAACATAAGCGAATGAATCAAAAAACAGAATGTTAAGAAAACCTGAGGCTATAGTTGGATTTTAATTTCAGTATTTTATAAATGCTAGAATATTCCACAGGGTGTTGCGAACTTTGAGAAAAAAACACAGTTTGATTCGTGCACCCGGTATATAATGAAAATTTACCTGTTTTGCAAAAATATTATTACAGGGATATTGACAAAGAATAGGGCTATAACATGTTCAAAAAATCACTTAAATCGGACAACAGGTTTAGGAGATACGCGATATCAAAAATGACCCATTTTTTAGGGTGCCCGTTTTCTATGACGCGCAGTGTAGATAAGTGCCTCGAGTATTTACTATACTGAGAAAAACGGTTTGTCTTTATGCAGAATATGACGTGATTGTCTTTGAGTGTCTCAGTGATGCTTTATGGGAGCTCGCCGACAAAGAGCTAATTGATTTTGGAGACTGAAATATGCCAGGATGTCGCTGTTATGTTTATTTTATAAGGATTAAATCACTCTGAGTGTGTTTATATAATCTAGCAAGTGTTCTTATAGCTGACTTAGCATTTTCCATGAGAACGGGCCTTCGCTGTGACTACGTCCAAGTAAGCATTTTTTTGGTGAGAAAAATGGGTGGAGTGAAATATTGAGGTCTCTTTGTGTATTCTTTTCATTGATTGGATGAGCGTTTTTTGGTATACGCCAAAGGGATAACCCTGGTGCGTAATTAGCAACTTCTTATTGGTTGAGATTTGATTGATTGAGTGTTTTGGATCTAATGTTGGTAAAATGGGAGTTAACTTCTTTTTTTGAAAGAGGGAACCCAAGTTTGAGGAGATCGGTCAAGTTTAGTTCCATCTAGGCCGTCTTCAAGGCAGTTCTAGTAAGGCTGTCATCGAGTTCAGGAGAGCTATCGACAAGTTAAGATCTTGCCGGTTGCCTCGGGCTGCGATATGCGGCTACCGGCAAAAATTAGCAGTGCAGTTCCAGCTAAGTTTTGCAAGTGTATTGCAGAAGTTTTTTGTGTTTAGTTAGTGTTGGTCCCATCATGGTCTAAGCAAGCCGTGGACCACCGCGTTTTCGCCGTTTTTAAGCGAACGCGAAATTTTTTACCACTGTTGGTACCATCGTTCTTTACAACCAAGTAGAAGTTTTCTTTTAAAGCACGGAGTTGTTTTCATTTTAGTATTTTTGATCCAGTTTAATGAACTAGAAAACAAATCATTTTATATATTTTTGTTCGAGTACCAAAGTGCTAATTTATTTAGACAATGCTGAATTTTTCTATAAATTTTCTTATGAACTACGGTTTCATCAATTATGTACTGTTGCTGTATCAATCACTTATAAACTTGACTTTAAAGTGAAGTGAAATCGCGCCTTGGACAACCACTAAAAGAACTAAGACGATGATTGTAACACAAGGTATAATTTTTTTGTTATGTAGAACTTTTCTTTCATTTTTTTTTGTTTAGTGATCTCGATCTCAATTTGTAACACCATGAGATCGCAGATTCG
Organism: Diabrotica virgifera virgifera; assembly: GCF_917563875.1. Lineage (NCBI taxonomy): Eukaryota > Metazoa > Arthropoda > Insecta > Coleoptera > Chrysomelidae > Diabrotica > Diabrotica virgifera. The sequence continues at coordinate 6,436,651 of NC_065446.1, read as the reverse complement.
TAAATTCATTTTTTGTTTTAATAAATAATGTTTTATTTGCTAATTACCGTCTTATTATTTATCTTTTCCTTCTCTCTTGAATCGTAAGAACAGTAAAGAATTAGCTGAGTATAGTACAGAGTGGACAAGGTACGTCACGCCATATTTGCTGTAAATTCAAAGTATTTTATATATTTTTTTATTTGACTATGTTTTTCTTCGTTTTATTTTGATTATCTTTCCTTTATTTCTATTTTTTGTATAATTTTTTATTCCCTTTAGGTAACCAGTGGCGCCCAATATTTTATTTTTGTTGACATTCTTATTTTGATTTTTCTATTTTTCTTCTAAGCTAATAAGAGTATACTATAACATCCCTTAAGAATCCACATCCCTTAGATGTCTGAGACTTGAGCGATCGTGGCCATGTCCTTCACTGTGTTCCCTAATATGACATAACAACATCTTGTCAAAATTCTATTCCCTTTCGTGGGACTGTTACAACCTGACACGATTGTCAGTCCATCATGGATTCTCCATTCTCCAAAAGATGACTTGCATTCTCTTCTTATTTTTTGTAATTTTTGCGAAACGCAAAAGCAGACGGAAGAAACTCAAACAATGGTAGGTATAAGGAATGGTTGTAGGGAAGAAATAAATTGACTCCTCCTTGACAAATTGAAGATCTCCTCAATGAATTAAGACACGAACCATCTGAGTTAAATACATATTATGTTTATATGGGATTGTAGGCTATTGATTACGTATTTTGGAAAGGAACTACAAAGTTAACGGGGTTTTATTGTTTCATATAGTCAATGGACCTCTAAATATGAAAAAACCGCGGAGTGCTACCATTTAAAGGGGTGCGTTTTTGAGAAAGGGGTGAATTAGTCCCTAGGCACAGGGCGAATTAGGGTGATTTCTATGCACGTTTGGTACAAACACGTCCACAGGAAAAATTTTCAGGTTAAATTTACAATTTACTATCGAAATATCACATTTTAAAGTCAAAAATATTTTTTTTTACAAAAATATATTTAAAAGAAAAGCAAGAAAAATACATGAAAGGTAGTATTACTTTATCGTACTACATACGCAGTACGAGTATAATAGATATCGTGCAAAAACTTTTTTTTTCAGATTTCACTTTTTTTCGACGTTTTGAGTCCCCCTGAGTCTAAAAAGCAAATAAAAAAACATGTCGGAAGTATGTACGTACGTACGTATGTACGTACGTATGTCGCCACCGCCCAGCAAAAACTACTGGACCGATTTCGATGAAATTCGGTATGAGTAAGTTTAAGAGAATTTTGTTGTGAAACTAAGCTTTTGAAAAAAACCTCTCAAAGGGGGGCCGAAATAGGGGGGTTATTTGGGGCCCATTTTTGCAAATTTTGACCGAAACGAATGAAATTTAACTTAAAGTTAGCTCATCGATAGGTAAATAGAAATACGGAATTTGACATTTACAAATCCAAAATGGCGGCCAGCATGGCCGACCGCCCACCCGATACATTTCCCTACCAATCTAAAAACTTGTTTAAGATAAATTTAATTTGAAAAAACATTTACATAGCCTAAAGATGGGACTATAACAATAATATTATCGTTTTTCAGAAAAAGTTATGGGTTGCCTATATTTAAGGGGTCAAAATTTGACATAAATTTGAACTAAATTTTCTCAAAAATGACTCCAAGGAATTTGTTTATTTTTTAATATATTTTTGATATCCTATCGGTAAATTGAATAACATTGGTCAGATTTCTTAACTCCTCATAGGAAGGGAGTTATGAATTAAAAAAATATTCGAGTGCCCGTAACTACCTCTGTAATAGAAACTAAAATTTGAAATTTGGCAGACATATATAGTACTTTGTTATCTATTAGCACAATAAATTTTAACCACAATATGGCTTCCGGTTTAACCGTAAATGAAAAAAAGTCTTAGTTTTTTACATACGCCCTATATATTTTTACATATTTAGAAAGAATGTAAAATTATCTTTTCAATGACATAAAACTCGTTGCTGTAACTCAAAAACTCGAAAAGTTACAGAAAATTTAAATTTTGCTAGAATCTTGTGTGTGTCCCCTCTCACGCGATCATAGCAGAGCATTATTATAGGGCAGTCAATGAGGGTATTTGGCTCCGAATTCCATCCTACTACATCGATGTTCTTGATATTTTCACAGTAAGTAGGGAATAGCTCAAGTAACAAAATCTACCCTATATAACATGGCGCTTTTATCTTGGGGCAATTCCCACCCCTTCAAGGGGGTGGAAAATTTATTGGTCAAAATAAGTATGGAAGTGGCTAGAGAACCTATTTTTAAGCAAAAACTAATCTATACTTTTTTTTAAAACTCAATACTTTTTGAGGTATGCGTAGTTGAAAATTGGCCATTTTCATTTAAAAATGACACGTTTTCGGGCGGTTTTTGTGAATACCTTAAAAACTATGCATCAAACTAAAAACACTATATAAATTTTTTTTTTAATTATAAATAACAAAGAGATTCGTTCCTTCGTAAATTTTCTATTTATAATACAAAAAGAGATATGGTAGGTAAAAAGAGTTTGTTTTTTGGTGCATGCTCAAAGTGCTCATGCTTTTGTAGTGTTTGAAAAGGCCTTTAAAACGAGCACCGTTAAATGTCGGTTACATTCAAACTAAGCGAGATATGGTGCAAAAAAATATATGACTAATATTCTTTAAGGAAAAATGAGAAGTACATACATTTAACCCCTCATTCACCAGAATTTAAATGCATTGTTTTTCTTTTGCAATACCTCTTAATATAGTGTTATTTCTACTTTCAAAAAGTTGGACGGGTGAAAAAAATAAGATCAAATTATAGAGCGCATTTTTAAATTTTCTTAAAATTCTTCCTTTTGCTCCATGCAATTCGAAAATAAAAATGTTCTATCCCCGAGAAGTGGTGAGAACCGCCCCCATGATAAAAGCGCCATAGTATATAGGATAGACTTTGAATTAGGAGATTGGGCTTTGGGCTACTCCCAAAATTTCATTACAATCCATGCAGTAAAATGCAAATATTGTAAACTATTAATTTCTCAGAAAAATGGACTAATTTGAAATGAAAGTATGACTAATATTCTATTGATTTATGCAATAATCTATAGTGTGTCCCCGAACATTTTCTCAAATGCGGGAATTAATGATGCGTAGAACCATAAAATATTTTCAAGTATACAAGGTCAAAATATCAAAAATAATCAAAAATAAAATATCAAAATAACGAGTAACTTTGTTATTTTTATAGAATGCCAGTATCTAGCTATCTAGTACGATAACGATAATAGATCGGTACGATAAAGTTCTCGGGCGGCCCTTCCGTCCAGCGTTTTTTTGTTTCTTGTCCCATAACTTTTTTCCACGGCGATATAGGTATAGGCATTGCTTCACAGAAAAAAACTGCCATCCTTTCTCTTTAAAATGACGTCTGGTGTAAGTCTCTATGATTTATAGTTTCCAAAATATGACTTTCAAATTTTGCCACTCACAGCGATTTTGGACTATTTTCCTTGTTACTTCGCAAACATTGTTCTGTAACTTTTTTTTACGCAGCTTTAGGTACAGTGGAACCCCGTTAACTCGGATTAATTGGGACCGCGGCCGATCCGGGTTATCGAAAATCCGGGTTAGCCGGAGAAAATGGTAAAAATTAATAAAATATGGTATGCTTACAAATAAACTCCGTTATAATTGTCACACAGACACTGGTAAACCACGTTCGCATTCCACACAAAACCACACATACAAAGCGTCGTCAAATGTCTCATTCTTAGCTTTATTAGCTTTGCACCGATTGTCCAAACTGTCTTTTGTTATCATTTTGAAAAACAATTCTTCGATTTTAGTTCTATTTTTCTTCCAATCCGATACTGTAGATGTACCGACACCATAATTTAATGCTGCAAGATTCACCTTTATCAATTCTACTTAATGCTTCTAGTTTCTTTTCCATTGTCACTACAACATTTTTACGTTTTGTTGCCCTTATAGACAAAAGACACGCAAACACAAAATCTGAATAAATTTACGAACGATTACAAAACCGAAGCGAACAATACGACTTTACTACACACAATACCGTCTCTGATGTTATGTTATTTAATAACAATGATAACTAAGACCATTGTTAAAAAAAGAATTTTAATAGTCTTTTCTAAACAATGCTAAGAAAGTTTCAAATAAATAAAGGATAATACAGGTGCCTGTTTTCGATAACACCACAATGAATGTGGTGTGCCATGAGTCATTTTTACTATGGTAAATGTAGTTCAATCCGGTTCCATTATCTCTCAAATATTATATTACATGTTGGTACAAAACCTCGTGAACCTTGAAAATGCGTATGTATAACCGAAATAAAATGAAGCAAAAAACATACGACTATTTTATTTGCTGCGAATTGCGCGACAGGGTCCCATCTGCACCCTGATATTTTCAGTAATGTCGGATTCAATCGTTTCGTTCGTATATTGACGTCACCAAATGAATGAATTAGGTTCACGAGATTTTGTAACAGCAATACATTTTTATTGTTGAAATGTTTGTCTGATAAAAATCAGTCCGGGTTAGCCGGAGTTCCGAATTATCGGGGGCCGACTTATCGGGGTTCCACTGTATATGCAATGTTACATTTAGTAGAAAGAAAAGTCAATTACCTTTAAAATGGTCTATCGTAGGCTGTAGGACTATTTTTAAGCAAGATATGGTTTTTCTAAATTTTATACTTTTAATGATTTTTGATATATTATGTATTTTACGATTATTTTTAAATTTTTCATTATAACTTTTTTTATTGTATATTTAGGTATATACATTTTCCAATAAAAAAGAAAGTTTATTTTCGTTACTTTAAAATGGTGTATTGTAAAAAATTCTAGGTATATTTTTAAACAAGATATGCTTTTTCAAAGTTTGACATATACACATGCAATAGGTCCCACTAAGTTGGAACCATATGGAAAACTTTTGATTATTAACTTTATGAAAAAAATTATTACATATTTATAAAATGCTCTGCGTAGTCTAAAACCTAAGATGTAATCATCAGATATAAAATTTTATCAATAGTGTACGAGGTAGGTATGTTAAAAAATATGAATTCCGCTCAAGAGTAAAGTACCTTTATTTTTCACAATATCGAAAAGTGTTATTAAGAAACGTTATTTGGAATTAAAAATTATGTTACAATATGCAATTATGTTCTTCTAATTAAAAAAAAAAAATTAAAATTTTTAAAATTTTTCTTAAATTCCGGATACCCTTGGATATCCTACGGATATCTTGTTTAAAAATAGTCCTAGAGGTGTTTGAAAGACACCATTTTAAAGTAAAGAAAATAAGCTTTTTTTATTCCACAATGTATACCTATACCTAAATGTACAAGAAAAAAAGTCATAATGAGAAATTTAAAAAATAATCATAAAAAATATCAAAAATCATTAAAAGTATAAAATCTTGAAAAAGCATAACTTGTTTAAAAATAGTCGTACAGCCTTATACAATAGACCATTTTAAAGGTAATTGACTTCTTTTTCTACTAAATGTACCTACCATTGCATGTATGTACCTAAATGCGTAGAAAAAAGTTGTAACAGAAAAGTTAAACAGAACAATGTTTGCGAAATAATGGGGCAAATGGCTCAAAAATTCTGTGAGCGGCAAACTTTGAAAAATCCAATTTCGGAAAATATAAATCCTAGAGATTTCTACTAAACGTCATTTTAAAGAGGAAGCATAGAAGTTATTTTTTTCACTGAAGCATAAAACACTGAGAACCATTTCCTCAGGTTTTTAACTATGCTCATTTCTTCTCTCAATTCCCCGTTTACCGAATACTTTGTCGCTAAGTATTATTTTTAGTAAGCTACATTTAGTGCCGTTTTCCATTGTGTGTCCAAAATATTCTAACTTTCTCTTTTTAATCGTATACATCACCATCATCAGACATTTGTGTCTGGAAGATAGAGACGTTTCAGAAATTTTATGAGTTTTCCATTAAATTTTAATATGTATCTATTTTATTACTGTTATTGACTTCAATATTTATATCTTTTACTTTTACGAAAAATTTACAAATCAATACCAGTCATTTTCTTGCATAGAACCATGGTGTGTTTCCATTTCCAAATACATATATCATAATTGGTAAACGAATGATGACGTGCTCAGAAACGTTTGTCGACGTGGCTACGCCGCTTCCGGGTCTGATACCATGTAATTGTCTCGGCCGTAAATCGTCCCCAGCAGTCGAATAGACCTCCCCAGGTGATTCCACGATCCCGAGTTTAATTTACCTGTGTAATGAGCTGGATGCAGATCGCGAGGCCGCAAGCCCGTTCTCGGAGACCGACGACACCAACGTCACAGTTGTTGTTATGTCTCGAACCCCCATACCTATTAATTTAATGGCATTCGCCCATTCTTTCGTTTAATTTAAATGACAAAGTAACGTTTGTTAATGCGTCCCGACGCCCGCCGTTTTCGGTGCTTGGTTTTAGGTACGGGTTGATTGTCTTTCCGAGAGCCTATCCGAGAGTAATTGAGGTGGGAAAGAGACTCGGCACATTCTTAAACTAATCACAGTATTTTTAAATCCAGATTTTTCTTAAATTACAGTTAGTATAGTCCAGGCTGTATCGTCCCCCCTGTAAGGTTAATTATTCCGATTCGATCTTTTTGCACAAATTTACTCAACAAGAGGTCCTTATCACAAATCCAGAGGGTGCCAGGCGGTACCCTGGTCGAAAAATTGTTTAAACAATTTTTTTAAACAAATTCACAAAAATAATTTTTTCACTTCGAACAATTTTTTTAGATCATTTGGGCCATTCTTGACAAAAAAGGTCTCTTGTGATTTTTCACCAAGATTGATTGTTGTCGAGTTATACGCAATTTAAAATTAGAAAAACGCGAAAATGGCCATTTTCAAGACTTAATAACTCAGTTAAAAATTGTTATTATGAAAGTCAGAAAGTGACCAAATCAAAGCTTAAAGTTCCCCCTACAAGATCCTGTATTTTGTGTCATTATTATAATACTAAGAGGTTATTTTTAATTATTAACAATGAGCGCTAAGCGCGTATTAGGCGGCAGTCAATGGTGAGTGCGAAAGAGATGCACCATTCCGGCCGTCAAATGGTGCATCTCACTAAGAAGATAGAATAATACAGAAGAAATATAGAACATAATGAAAGTAGAATGCTTAGTTACAAAAGGTTATAAAACAGAGCTCTGCTATTAGACTATAATATTGGACCGTAACACGCCGGGAAGAAGACGGAGAGGAGGACCTGCTACAAGATGAAAAACTTCTTCTTCGTTTTCTTTTAATAGGACTAAGTGCTGTTTCTTCTGTTACAGTCTCTGCTGCTATTCGGAACTCCAGCTCTCGTACCATCGTTTTTTGGATCTTCCTGTGGGTCTCTTGGTATTGGGCTACTGTGTCTTCGCCCATTTCGCCATACGTTCAGGGTCCATCCGATGTACGTGGTCTCTCCACATGCGTTGTCGTGCTATTATTCATCTTACTGCGTCTTGAACGTCTAGCTTTGTCAATGTGTCTTCGTTTCGTATTCTATCTCTGAGTGTGATACCTCTTGGTATCACACATGGATCTTAGGGTTTTTATACAACAAGGTTTTTTAGATAACAAAGCCAACCCTGTCCTGTCCAGTAGTACCTAATCCATCCCTACTTAATTTCATCCCTTCCAATACAGACAATTATTGTACTTTTTCGACATTTCGGCATTTTCGAGGGAAGAAAACGCTCTCTTCTAGTACTGCCCATTGAAGGGTGACATTGTATGTATATCGAGTGCCACTTACCTCGCGTTGAGGGTACATTCACTCTCTTCCAGTACTGTCCGTAGAAGCGTGAAGTTGTATATCGAATGCCACTCACCTCACGTTGAGGGTACATTCTCTCTCTTTGGTGCTATTACCCATAGCATTCGAACCGTTTGTGCCTTCCCGTACGTCACCAATATTATCGTTTTGGACCTTTCTATCTGGGACATGAAACAAACGCTGTTTACTTTAAAAGTACTCGTGAATCTGCTAATAAGGCTTAATCGTGCACGAATCCCTGATTAGCCAAAACGTGAGTGAACTCATACACTTGTTTAATCAAAACGCGAGCGAACTGCCGAACTGGTCCACGAGTGTAAAAACCGCGAGCAGTGGAAAGTTAAAGAAGAAGTACTGGTAAGAGTGTTATAAACTTATTTATAATATTGTCTGTTGATATAAAAACTTATAAATTCCCATTTAAACCAGCAAACATACCCCTAAAATATACACTCCACACAACTCTGAAATTAATAATAATTTCACATAATATGTACAGTTATGGCCAGTGAATAGTTTACCTAGGCTTACCTAGGAGCCGATTTTTTAAATTTTTACCTCGTTTAAACGCACAACTTACCACGTCAAAGTGATGTTGCCAGTGGTGTACCTAGAATAGGTTGATTAAATTTAAAAAATCAAAATAATAAAAATAAATTTTACAAAATTTATCAAAATGGAAAATATAGAAAGAAGTTTTTTTGAATAAAATGGATTATGGTCTTAATATGGTTTAGTTTCTTATTTTATTTTTCAACATTCACGAAATTTTTGACAAGCATTGCCTTTTTGAGATTTTTTGACATTGACATTTATCAAATCCGTACGATACTGCAATTTTACAGTATTACAATATAAAAATTAAAGTGTAAACTATTCAGTGACCGTAACTGTACATGCTTATCCGTACAATGGTTGTGTGAAAATTATATAGTGTAATAACGCTATTTAAAAAATAACAAAATAATCAGTGCGCCGATATTCATCCCCTTTATCTTTTTGCTACTTAACGTCGACTTAATACTTAGCCTTCTCTTGTTACTCATTACGTTCTACTAATTAATCCGTAACGGCTTTTAATTTTTCCCTCGTTCGGCATTAACTTTTCGGTTCCCCTAAAAAACCTCTGAAAATTTGTTTAATATGTAAATGGCACCTTAAATTTACATAACTTAGGAGTGTATTTTTTTGTAGCGTCGCTGCTTCTTTTCACTCCACTAATCAGTTAACGTCCCTTCTCGTGATTAAGTTATTCTGAACAGCTTCCGTTGAATTTGGCTACGCAAAAAATAAATATAAAGAAAGTATATATGAATTTGTTACTTACAAAAACTGTTAATATAGTTTTTAACATAGGTATTATGTAAATAAAATAATAAACTAGGAAGAATTATAAGTAAAGAAGTAGTAAAATAGTATGAAAAAGCACCTATGGTGGATAGAACAGCAGAAATTATAAAAAACGTGGAAAAATGAAGAACAAATATTAATAAAAATAAATAAAATATGGAAAAATGAAGACATCCGGACAATTGGAAACTTTTACTAATAGTACGCATACACAAAAAAGATAAGAGAAAATGTAATAACTACCGAGGATTGACGTTGCAATGTACATTTATGAAACTCTTCAAAAAATACTGAACAGACGATTGAGAATAATGACAGAACATACATTAGACGAAGCGCAAAGTGGATTTAGAAGTAATAGGAGTATACAGGATCATATATTTACTTTAAAACATAAGAAGAGTATATAGGAGATCATATATTTACTTTAAAATACTAAAAAAGAAATAATTGACCACAAGCTACTAAGAGTGATACAAATTTCTTTCAAAAAGAAATATATGGTAAAAAGAGAGAAATCAAAGAAGCGGCCTCACCATTAGAATACACCATTAGAGCCTCCATCAATTCAAGAAGTACGGGATGTAATAAAACACCTAAGAAATAATAAATCTCCAGGAAGTGATGGTATATCCGCGGAACTTATTAAATATGGAGGTGCTACCCTGAATAATCAAATATATAAAATAATACTAAGAGCCTGGAATGAGGAACAAATCCCGGAAGAGTGGTGTCTTGGAATCGTTTGCCCGCTACACAAAAAGGGTGATCAATTGGAATGTAGAAACTATAGGGGAATAACCCTCCTTAATACAGCTTACAAAATATTTTCGAGCATCTTATATGGTCGCCTAAGTGCATATTCAGAGGAGCTTCTTGGAGAATATCAAAGTGGTTTTAGGCCTGGTCGATCAACAACAGACCAGATCTTTGTGCTAAGACAAATACTGCAAAAAACCAATGAATTCAATATACCATCTTTTCGTAGATTTTAAATCGGCCTATGATAGTGTCCTAAGAAATAAATTGTATGAAGCCATGGATGAATTCCACATCCCTGACAAACTAATAAGATTGGTTAAGGCTACACTGCGTAAATTCGTTTGCAAAGTCGAAATACAGGGCGAACAATCACAGGCGTTTGAAACGAATATTGGGCTGCGACAGGGAGATGCGCTGGCGTGTCTCCTCTTCAACATAGCTCTGGAAAAGGCGGTCAGAGATGCCCGAATAGACAACAGAGGAAATATTTTTAATAAATCATCCCAAATTTTGGCATATGCCGATGACGTGGACCTAGTTGCCCGCACAACACGCAAACTAGAAGAAATGTATACCACCTTCTCAAATGCCTCAAAAAATATGGGCCTGACAGTAAACGAGGAGAAAACTAAGATGGTGGCATCAACACCCAACAATAGAGCCAGAAACATCGGTCACCAATTCTCTGTTGATAACTCTACCTTTGAAGTGGTGGACAAATTCACATACTTAAGCTCCCTGATCACCAAGGAAAACGTCATGACAGAAGAAATCAAGCGAAGGATAATCCTAGCGAACAAATGCTATTTTGGACTGAGTAGACATATGAGAAGCAGAAACTTAAGCCAAAAAACAAAAATAACCATATACAACACCCTTATACAACCAGTGTTGACATATGGATCGGAGACATGGACCATCTCCAAGGCAGATGAAAACCTTCTGCTTATATTTGAACGAAGGATCCTGAGAGGCATATTCGGTGGCATCTGTGAAAATGGTATTTGGAGGAGGAGGTACAACTACGAGGTATACCACAGATATAAACATATATTTGGTGGAAAAGACGTAGTATCTCTTATAAGAATAGGACGACTAAGATATGCAGGACATCTAGCAAGATCACAGCATAACAACCCTCCTAGAAGAATCCTTATGTCACAACCTGTGGGAAGTAGAAATAGGGGTAGGCCAAAACTTAGATGGAAAGATGGTGTAGATGAGCAACGGTTGGCAATGGATAGGACTGACTGGCGTAATAGGCTTGGGAAGGTCGAGGCTCTTTCATGGGGCTGTAGCACCATTGATGATGATGATGATCAAAGAAGCGGCTCTAATTATGTTAAATGAAATCAATTTTGTAGCAAATTCCTTGGCTGAATGCAGTGGGGTATGGTTAGCCATATTAAAAGACGAAATCAATAGAAAGAAAATATTACGATTAGTAAGTCAAGATAATACGTTTTGAAGCGTTTTTTCGCTCTCCTGTAAAATTAGCAGAATGGCGTTTATCATGTTTTCTCCTGGACCCTTCAAATGGGTCCAGTTGCCGGTATCAGCAACCAGTTCCAGTTCTGATAAGGTTCCAGTAGAAACCATCTCTTAAGGAGGGGGCAATGTTACGCTAGCCTGCTACGCCGTAGTGATTCGCAGAAGGTATTTACTGCTGTTCTAACGTCGCGAGAGTTCTACTGGAATCTAGAAACACTTCGAAGAGAGAGGCTAATTAGATATAGGGAGAATTAGAATGTAAGGAGTTAGTCTGATAAATAGAGTAATCGTTAATAAATAAACGTTATGCATTCGTCTCGTTTTAATGTTAGTGTTAAAAGACGAAATAAGTTAAAATGAACATTACAATATTCTAACGGAAAATGTTTAATTTTTTAAAGTGTCAACGGAAAAGTGAAGGAAATTTAAACAATAAAGTGTGAATATGAAAATACGAAATATAATTAAATGTTTGTAGATCATCTTTCTAGGGATTCTGACGTCTGTAGTACTCACTAGAACTCACTAGCTGCCACTGCTTCTAAGCAAGATGACAGGTGTTGTATCATCATATAGTAATAGTAGAGGATCATTTTTTGTATAGCTCTCGTTTTTATTTCAATATACATAATTTTAATTATACATCATTGTCGCGAATTGCACTATTAAACCGAACAATCTAACTATTTGCGGATTTTATTCTTCCAATAAAAAGTCAGCACTTTCAAAAGTGTTAGTTCGTAAAATAATATTGACTGCTGAAAGCCATTTTCAATTCAAATTCAAGAATAGAAATGCACCAACGCCTGAGGACGGTCACTGGGCGGCTGAGGTAGCCAAAGTTACCGAAGCTTCTAAACTCTTCAGTAAAGTTCCTACTGAATTTCTTGCTCTATAGTAAGGTAACGCCAATGGTTTTTTATACTTTGAAAATTTAGTTTTTTATTGTCTAGTTTAAGAAGTATTTATCCCAAGAAAGAATAGCAGAAATATGTAAAATACATCCAAATATAACAGACATGACATGCAAAACGATGACATCGAGGAAAGCTGGGCAATAATTAAAGCAAATATCTCAGACTCGGGTAACGAAAGCTCTAAGCGAAAAGAAGATAAATAAAAACAAGTCTATCCCAAAGTGAAAACCTTCGTGGTTCTATACAGAGGTGAAAGAAAAAGGCAAAGAAAAGAAAAAAGCTTAGCCAAAGGAAATATCAAACAAGACAGAACAAGCGTACAGAGATTAAAAGAGAATAAGAAATCAAATACTTTTTTTCCATTTATTTTGATTTGTTCTTTTTTTACGATTTTTAAATATTACGATTTTACGATTAATAAAATAAAAATAGTTAGCAAAAACCATCTCCCCCACAGTGTTGAGGTGAGATGGCCCGCAGTGTTGAAATGAGATGGCCATCTGTATCATTGATCAAGTTTCTGTATCAAGTTTCATTGATTCAAAGTGCTTATTTTTGAAAAAATTTGGTTTCAAAATAAAATTTTTAAAAAATTTAATTTTGAAAAATATGATTTTTTTCAAAATAACTTAAAAATTGTTAGAGATACCAAAGATCTCGAAAATCAAAAAAAGTCAGCATTGCTTTTCTGAATATCATGTATTTTTTTGTTTTTCCGTTAGACAAAAATTGATTATGATTTGGTATTTCTAAATTTGCATACATTCGTGATCAGTGACTCGTTCAACCCCTTTTAACTACAGCCCTTTCAATAATAAGAACTTTGAACCGATGAAACTTACAGATCATATAAACAATACATACCTACACGAGTCAAGAAACTTGTAAAGTTGTAACGATTAAGTTCATTTAAGATACTAATCAGGGGGTGATTTTCTCGATTTTTTTACCAAAACAAAAAGGAACTAACTTTATTTTGAGTGTAACTTGTTTACTTTTGATGCTAGAATTTTTTTTTTATAAAACAAAAATGAAGCTTTTTTAAATACTTTAAATAAGTTGTAATGCGTTTTCCCCGAAATGTGCTTCATTTTTGGTTATTTCACGTTAAAGTATTCCATTTGGAATTTGACGAATATGAACCTATTTTTCATTAGCTATAACTCTGCTTCTACTAGGTATAGAGACGTGATATATACACCATTTTTTTAAATTTTTTACAGGCTATATTTTTGCTAAAAATGTTTTTTCGACAAAATACTTACTATTTGAGGTATTTGCGAAAAACCGTCTAAAAGCGTGGTTACTTTGTTGAAAAAATGAACATATTCACTGCCAAATAACTCGAAAAGTATTGACTTGGTGAAAAAACTCTATAGAACAAAAGTTACTTAAAATTAGCCAGTTTATCCATTTCCTGCCTTACTTTGGACGAATATTTTTTCACCCTCAAGAGGGGGTGAAAACCACCCCAGGGCAAAAGCACATATCGGCACAATATCACTTTTTTTCTTTGACTTGTTAGCTATGTGTATGCCAAATTTCATGTCAATCCATGCGGTTCTTTAAAATTTAGAGGTTTTGCAATATTTTACCGTTAAAGAACGGACTATATAACTTTTTCTACGCAGCTTTAGGCATATCTATGCAACGGTACATTTAATAAGAAGAGAAGTCAAATACCTTTATTGTCTATTGTGTAAGGTTGTAAGACTATTTTTAAGCAAGTTATGGCTTTTCAAAGTTTTATACTTGTATTTGAGCTATATAATATATAGTTATTTTACTTAAAAACACAAGCCGAGTTAAAGGTTCAAAATCGCTTAAATTTTCCTAATTTGGCAATATCTCCGGATCTAATAGTTATTGCATCAACATAATATTAAAATATTCACGGACAGGCCTAATAAACCAGACCCATCAAAATAAATGATTCATGACTTATACCAACTTATCAGTAACATATTTTTTGTCAAGCCAAATCACCAGTAGGTATTTATCACCTGATTTTAATTCTTTATTCTTTAGTTAGTGAATCTTTGACTATCGTCGGTGTATGGACTTTTGGGTATTTATTAACAATGGTTCGTGTCGGTTGTGTAGTGTTTCTATTTACATTATGAATTATTTATAATTAGTAACAATTCTCTAATATTAACAGGTTAATCAAGTTAAAGAAATTCCCTAAATTAGAAAATATCTAACAATATAACACGCTTTGAAGTCATTTAGAGCATTTTTATTGTAAAACAATTATAAATTATTTATTTTATTGCTTAAACATGTAATAATATACATAAATTGCGTATATGTGGTATTAGTCGAAGACAAAGATAATGAATTATCGTAAGGCTAAACATAATGTGCCATCCCTTTGTATGAAGTTCCATGAATAGTATAGTTGCTGTCTTCCAGTTTCGACAAAAATAATTCTTAAGGCGCATTGGTAAGTACCTACTTAGCAATCAAGTTTTGCTACCTTCCTACATTTGCATATTTACTTTTCTATCTTACGTAGTTTTCTGTTAGGGCACCCGAAGTCCCATTTAACGACAATGATAACATTATGTTACATATCTCTGTAACAAAAGCACTTAGAGACCTCATTTTTTTTTATTTTCAAACTAGATGTAATGTATAGGTCCGCGAATGAAAAAACGTGTATTTAAAAATATTTTAAAATACCTTTACAAAAAAAAAACTGAAAAAATTTAGATTTTATTTTTTATTTTACTTGTTTTTGTAAAGTTTTCAATAAAACTTTTAAAAGTTTAAGAACTTGATATAATTATCTCTATCTACAACTATTGTAAAAATTTAGACTATCTATCATCTAAGGATCCAGAGATATTTGACATCAAGTGTTAAAAACCTAGTATCGGGGAAATAGCAAAAACATAAAACACTCTAATATCATTGTTTATCTACACAGTCTAGTTATACAATGCTAATATAAAAAAGCTACCGGTACACGATAAGCTGAGTGCCAGGGCCTCGATTTTTGACCATTCGCTTCGTTATGGAACGTATTCGCTACGTATACAAAACAGGATACGAAGCGAATACGTCCGATAACGAAGCGAATTGTCAAAAATCGAGGCCCTGATGTTCAAAAAACAAATAATTTTGTAACCATGGATATTTTCTGCTATAATGTGTTATATTATATCGTTGGAAAGAGAAGATTTCAGAGAATAATTTTCAATCATAAACCAAAAAAACTTAAAATATTCAATTTTTGGACTTAGCCTGCCTTAACCATTTAAGTAACCTTACGAAAATATAGGAAAAGTTAATTAGTTAATATTTGTAGCTATTTTCTTTGTGGATTTCTAATTAATATATTCCTATTACTAAAAGCATAGTCACTTTTTTGTATCTAATTTGATTGGTCGTTTCTTCACGTTTGTGTTTCTTAACTTTAATTTTTTGTAATAAAATATATTACGGGGGTGGGTGCAAAATTTCGGCTTCAATGCTTTTTAAATGCATTAATTTTTTTTCGAAACCTGAGAAAACTAATAAGTATTTTTGAAAAATTTAAAAGCAGAATGAAATATTAAACCTGAAAAACTTAAACCTGAAAAACTAAAAGTCCCTGAAAACTTTTTATAGTGTTTATTTTAATAAGTTACATGGGTGAAAGAAAAAGAGACAACTTAGTGTGACTTTTAATTTCAAAATTCATTTAAAATAAACTTTTTGTTTATGCTAAAAGACTTTCGGCCCTCGGAAATTTTGCGCCTACGCCTTTAAATGCCCATAGAGTAAAATTAATGTTATTTTGTTTCTTTTACAGTACAAATGGTACAATGTGGCCGGTGAGTAGGGAATGAGTCATGGGTTTTATATTACTAATTATTTTTTATGTACCGTTTACTTGAAAAATATTCCATTTAAACACTATAGGTATATGTATTATGTATTACATTAAGGTATGCACCAACTGGTACTTACTGGTATACTCAATAGTAGCCGACAAAAAGTTATCTCAACTGTTTAATTACAGTATGCATCATTTGTTGCTTACTCCCAAAAGATTCAGTTGTTGTAGCCTTCGCGTTTTTTGGGTTTTTTGCTTTGAAATTTCGTTTTTACCGATAAAAATCGAACGGGGTGCTTGAACATGTAGAGCTCAGTTCATGACTGGCACCCTGTTTAAACCAAACGCTCTACATATATCTTTGGAAAGACTTATGTAGTTTTAAAACCCTGATGTGCCTAACGTAAAATAAATTGTAATAGTCCAGAAAGCCACTGCGCATTGCGCATCCGCTAGGAAAAATATTCTAATTCGGATTTTTTGCGCAATCTTACTCGAAAAGGACTCCTTTTAACAAATTTGCATGTTGCCAGGACCAAAAGGTGGTCAAAAATTTTTTAAACGTTTTTTTTTGGTTTTTTCCTAAAATTATTTTTTTTGCATGGAAAAAAGTTTTTTTAGATTTTTTGGATTATTTTAAACAGAAAAGGTCTTTAGTAACTTTTCTCTAAAAATGATAGTTTTTGACATATAAGCGATTAAAAATTGAAAAATTGCGAAATCGGCCATTTTTAACCCTCAAAAACTAAATATGTGAAAAACTAAAAATTTTAATGTTGCCGAGGTAGGTAGATATTCTTTAAACATCGATTGATGAAATCCCGAAGTTTTTTGCAATACAATATTCAAAACTCCTTTGTTTTTTAATTGCTAATCAAGCGTGCGCGACACTATTTTCCACCGACAGTATGGTGCAAATGAAAGGAATAAATTCGATATTTCGTAAACCGGCGACTTTAAGGAAAAATCCCGAAACAGGTCGATTTTTATTTTTAAGTTATGATATTGTGGCATATATGGTATACTAGAGACGTCATCCATCTGGACGTGATGACGTAATCGATGATTTTTTTAAACGAGAATAGGGGTCGTGTGCTAGCTCATTTGAAAGGTTCTTCAATTCTCTATTCAGTAATATAAACATTTACATAATTATTTATACAGGGTGTCCAAACAATTTTTATTAAATTAAATTATTTTACAAAAAAAGAAGTAGAACGACACCCTGTATAAATAATTATGTAAATGTTTACATTACTGAATAGAGAATTGAAGAACCTTTCAAATGAGCTAACACACGACCCCTATTCTCATTTAAAAAATCATCGATTACGTCATCACGCCCAGACGGATGACGTCACTAGTATACCATACATGCCACAATATCATAACTTAAAAATAAAAATCGACCTGTTTCTGAATTTTTCCTTAAAGTCGCCGGTTTACGAAATAACGAATTTATTCCTTTCATTTGCACCATACTGTCGGTGGAAAATAGTGTCGCGCACGCTTGATTAGCAATTCAAAAACAAAGGAGTTTTGAATATTGTATTGCAAAAAACTCTTCGAGATTTCATCAATTGATGTTTAAAGAATATCTACCTACCTTGGAAACATTAAAATTTTCAGTTTTTCACATAGTTTTTGAGGGTTAAAAATGGCCGATTTCTCAATTTTTCAATTTTTAATCGCTTATATGTCAAAAACTATCATTTTTAGAGAAAAGTCACTAAATACCTTTTCTGTTTGGAATGATCCAAAAAATCTAAAAAAACTTTTTTCCATGCAAAAAAAATAATTTTAGGAAAAAAACAAAAAAAAAAACGTTTAAAAAATTTTTGACCACCTTTTGGTCCTGGCAACATGCAAATTTGTTAAAAGGAGTCCTTTTTTAGTAAGATTGTGCAAAAAATCCGAATTAGGATATTTTTCCTAGCGGATGCGCAGTGACTTTCTGGACTAAAAAACATGTTTTGACTTGTACATATGTTTGCATTATTTCTCTTGTTAACAGTCTAAGTACTTTCAGCATTTGATTAAGACTTACTGAAGGTGTTTAGTCTCTTACCAAGAGAAAGAATACGCGCTTACGAACAAATTAAACATGTTGAAGGTGTATGTACAATTTATTCTACAGTGCTAGTCAAAAGTCCGTACCCCCCCTCTTATCTTTTGAACGGTTATACGTACAAAAGTGAAATTTGGAGGGAGGAAATAAACGGACATAAGCTCCTTAACTACTCATGACAGGTGACGTAATAGTGACAGATGACGTTACAGAGCCACTGTGACCGATAATTTTAAATGGGACCTTATGGCAAGTGATACCTCGTTTGAAAGGTATTTAAAATACCTATTTAGCCATACTAATTTTTTTGGGTGTAGGTGGATTTTTATTTTGGTGAATAAATTAAATAAATATAATATTGTAGTTTCTCATTTAATTAACAAAAATTCAAATGTCCGCCTATGGTTTCTTTGTCAAAAAATTTGACGTTTTTCAATTTTCTAGTAGTTTTTACGTAAACTTCAACCCTTTTGAGGCAGAATTTTGAATTTTTATTAATTAAATGTGAAACTACAATTTTATATTTATTTCATTTTTTCATCAAAATTAGCTTAAACTCAAACAAAATTAGTATAAATGAATAGGTATTTTCAATACCTTTCGAACGAGGTATGACTTGCCATAAGGTCCCATTTAAAATTATCTGTCACAGTGGCGCTGTAAAGTCATCTGTCACTATTACGTCATCTGTCATGACTAGTTAAGAAGCTTACGTCCGTTTATTTCCTCCCTCCAAATTTCACTATTATAAGTATAACCGTTCAAAAGATACGAGGGGAGGTACGGACTTTTGACTAGCACTGTATATTAGGTACATCGGACTTTATGACTTTGTTAAACTAGGATACCTAAATTTGATTATAAGAATTAATATTATTTTAAATTTGCGTATTTCTTTTGGCTATTATCGTATCTGCATCCTTTGATTTTTGCAACATAATCCACTTACAACATAATGTTTTGTATTACTATACTTCCTTTCATATTTTCCACTATACAGGGTGATTGATTAGTGTGAGGAAGCTCAGTATATCTGTTACAGTAAAAATTACAAAAAAAAGTTATTGACAAAAATTGTAGGCAGCTTTAAACTCCACATTTTAAAATTAGCTACAATCTTACAGGGTGTTCCATAAGATGGTGGCAGACCAAACTTATGTTTTTTTAAATGGAACACCCTGTATTTTATTTCAAATTTGAAATCTGCTTCACTTCCACATCACAACAATGTAAAGTTTTATTATGTTATACCGGGTATTTAAAAAGTTATAACCAATATTACCTGAAAATCGTATCAAGTTTAACTCCCTGTATAATTAAAAAAGAGCATAGGAACATTGATCTAGTGCAACCATAATTTTTTAATAATTGTTAAAAATTATAAAACATATTCGTTTTCATAATATTCGTTAAATCACATACAGGGTAAGTCAAAATGCAAGTACATTATTTTCTTGGTAATTTTAAATATAACACCCTGTATTTTATATCACTATCGAAAAGTACTAATATCGTACTTCAAATTTTATGAAGTACTCCCTATACCTAAAGTTATCAGTTTTCTAGATATTTTTATTTTTCCATCAAAGTATTAATTTGGTAGATATTTTAACGTTAACCCATAATTATTGTGAGTTGGTCATGATTGATTTGTCAGAAACTGACAGTTTGAATAGTATTTTGTGAATGGGTTTTAGAAAAAATTAATGAGCAGAGAGATTTTTTTGATTATGTCCTATTTGGTGATGAAGCTACATTCCATCGAAACGGTTCTGTTAATAGGCATAACTTTCACTACTATTCAACAAGTAATCCATACCACATAGTAACACATAGTCAAACAAGATGGTCTCTAAATGTGTGGGGAGGTATCGTCGGTAACCATGTAGTAGGACCATATTTTTTTGAAGATAATTTAAATGGTGAGATTTATTTAGATTTTTTCGTAAATCAGTTACCGATATTATTAGAAGAGGTTCCACTTAATATACGTAAACAAATGTGGTTTCTACATGACGGTGCTCCTGCGCACCACAACGAATTAGTACGTGGTTAACTTAATGATCAGTTTGGTGAAAGATGGATCGGAAGGGATGGACCAGTAAGGTGGCCCCCAAGGTCACCAGAGTTCAATAAAATGGACTCATTTTTTTGGGGTTACGTTAAGAACGAAGTATATAAAATACCTGCAACAACAAGAGATGATATGAAAAATAGAATCCGAATTGTATTTCAAAATATTTCTTTACAAATGCTTAGTAATGTAAGCAACTCTTTCAATGACCGCTTTCAAGTATGCATAGATGTTTTGGGAGGTCATTTTGAACACCTTACTTAAGTAAGACAAGTTAAAATTACGGTTGTTTTTTATTTTTTTGTGTTGTTATTTTTTTTAAATTTTGCGTCGGTTATTTTTTATAAATTTTATTTAAAATAAATTGTTTTCTTTTCTGTGTCGTTATTTCGTTACTGAATTATAAACAATAATGTCAAACTGTCAGTTTCTGACAAATCAATCATGGCCAACTCACAATAATTATTGGTAAACGTTAAAATATCTACCAAATTAATACTTTGATGGAACAATAAAAATATCTAGAAAACTGATAACTTTAGGTATAGGGAGTACTTCATAAAATTTGAAGTACGATATTAGTACTTTTCGATAGTGATATAAAATACAGGGTGTTATATTAAAAATTACCAAGAAAATAATGTACTTGCATTTTGACTTACCCTGTATTTTATTTAACGAATATTATGAAAACGAATATTTTTTATAATTTTTAACAATTATTAAAAAACTATGGTTGCAATAGATCAATGTTCCTATACTCCTTTTTAATTATACAGGGAGTTAAACTTGATACGATTTTCAGGTAATATTGGCTATAACTTTTTAAGTACCCGGTATAACATAATAAAACTTTACAATGTTGTGATGTGGAAGTGAAGCAGATTTCAAATTTAAAATAAAATTCAGGGTGTTCCATTTAAAAAAACATAAGTTTGGTCTGCCACCATCTTATGGAACACCCTGTAAGATTGTAACTAATTTTAAAATGTGGAGTTTAAAGCTGCCTACAATTTTTGTTAGTAACTTTTTTTGGAATTTTTACTATAACAGATCTACTGAGCTTCCTCACTCTAATCAATCACCCTGTATAGGTACTTTACTATAAACTACTTTACTTATTTTGATATAATTCAACATATTTTTAATATCTTTCAGACATATTTAATATCTTACAAACAATATTATTTATCTTTCCTTCTTTCTCCCCTTCCTTATACCCTTTCAAGTGTCGGATTTGGGTTTAGCTTAGCTACATATTTCCCCATCTCTTCCATTATTTTCTGTCTTGTGCTATATTTATTATTTCTTCAATCATTTTCTGTTTAATCTTCCCCGTATCTGCTATTTGACGTATCCATTTTTCCTCGGTCTGCCTTTTTTTTGTGATATTTCTTGTTTCGCAAATTTTTCTCGTTAGTCGACTGGGTTTCCTTCTCATCAGATGTCCATACCAGTTTAATTGTCTCTATTATTTTGTTCATTATTGACACCTGTTTGGTTAACCCTCTTATTCTCTCATTTCTTATTCTATCCTGTTTGTTCTTTCCGACTATACTCTCATGTCTTATTTCCATTGCGTTTATCGTAATATTATTCTTTTTCATATTCTTATTCATATTACATATTATGTATACTTATGTATAAACGATTGTGATACCAAAGATACTATATACGACTGAAAATTACACTTTACAGAAAAAGAATATATTATGTATTTTCATTTTTGTTTCTTGGGACAATTCTTTTTTTCTCAGAACTGATGCTAGTGCATAGTACAGTTTGATCGATTTTTTTGTTCTGTTAATTTCCATTTTTAGTGTTTCTATTTTCGTTTTCCATATATTTATAAGTTTTGGCATTTTGGTGACGGAATCTGCTATAAGGACTATGTCATCCGCATACAATAAGGCTTCTATTTTTACTGGTTGGTTGTTTCTCTAATATTTCTAATCAATTCGTTCATGACTATTAGCCCATAGCCGGCTAAGACTATCTCCTTGTTTGAGACCTCTTTCTCAATCGAGTTCTTCAGATCTTTCTCCTGCTATTTTTATCAGTATAATTGGTATTTTCAGTTTCTAAAAGCATTGCTATATAATTTTTCTTTCTATAGAGTCGAACGCTATTCTTAGATCTATGGAATGTCAGAATAAGCTTTCCCCCGAGCCAATACTTCTTTTTATTATATTTCAAATGATGTAAATGTTATCGCTTCTCTGTCATTCTGGTCTAAACGCTGGTTATTCTTCTCGCAGTTTTTTTTCTACCCCTTGTTTTAGCCTCTTCTCTACTAAGAAGATTAACCTAACTAACACTATGCAAGATTGTCTCTGTTTCTAGAGTTGCCTCTGTTTCTAGAGTTTGACTTGAATGTTTGAACTTGACTTGAGTTTGACTTAATTTCAAGTCAAACTCAAGTCAATCCTTCTGACAAATATTTCAAGTCAAGTCAAACTGGTCAATCGTACAGGTTTGAAAATTCAAACTGTTTGTCAAACTAGTTTGAAAGAGTTTGAAAAATAATTTATTTAGTAGATATACTTTTTTGTCGAGATTGACATGTTAGTTGCCAATTAAGATAAGAAAATTAATAATACAATGAGTGCCACATAAAAGTAACTTAATACAGGAAGCGATTATAATCAAAATAGGGTCGTAAATTTAAATTTCTTGAAAATGATTCCTGAATGCTTAGAACTGCTTGCTGGCAAGTTTCGTTTTATCCATATAACTTTTTTATATCTGAGTGTTACTAGATTAAAACAAAGAATTCATTGGATAGTTTTTTTATCATACAAAGTGTAATTTACCTAATCTACTGTGGGAGCGTTCAACGTTCAAGTATTACGTAACGCAATTTGGGGGGGTCATGTAAAACGTTACGGCGCGTTACACGGGGAGTGGGTGTGGGTAGGATGTTTCGAACAGCGCAATATGTAACATTGTTTTTTTAACTTAAATAAAAAAAAGTACCGAATCACAATCTTCCACCTTTTCAACGTTCGTTTATATTTTACATAGAACCCCTAAATTGTATTATATTGCCCCCTCACGCTCCGCTCATGTTACAATAGGACAAAATAGTATTCAAGTGAAAAAATCTTAAAATTTGTATTTAGCAGATCAAGCACAGTAACATGTGCCTCAATGGACAGCTCAAAATAAAATGATTTGGAATTTTTATGACTTTCTTTTATTAAAAATGGCATTTATTTATCTTAGGGCCAGTTCGAAAAAACATCTGGTACTAAGCTGCTAGTTCACTCGAAAATACAATACAAAAGTATTGCTGTACATTCGTTGGTATTTCTTTAAAATTCAAAACTAACCATTGGGTTATTAGACCTGGATCCTGCGTACCAAAAAAAGTTGATTAATAGTAAGCTGAAAATTTGTTAATAGCTTAACGGTGTCTAGTCGGACAAACTTAGATGTACGGGAACACTGGAACGGTGGAAGTTTTAATTGTAGAACAGTTTAAAAATTTGGAACGTCAGATTACGAAAACGTCCCATGTATTTTGTCGGACATAACATCCAATTGATTTGTTACCCTTTCATTAAACTCTCATGCAAAAATCAGACTGCTATTACTAACCAACATGATTCCTGTCATTTGACATGTTCTTCATGTTCCACTCATTAAAATGCCCAGTTGGTGATAAACACCAGTCTAATTTTTGCATGAAAGTTTAATGAAATGGTAACAAATCAATTGGAAGTTCTGTCCGACAAAATACATGGAACGTTTACATAGTCTGACGTTCCAAATTTTTAACCTGTTCCACAATTAAAACTTCTCCTGTTCCAGTATTCCCATACATCAAAGTTTGTCTGACTAGACACCGTTAAGCTATTAACAAATTTTCAGCTTGCTATTAATCAACTTTTTTTTGGTACGCGGGATCCAGGTCTATATGGTTTTATATCTACAATTTAAATTTCTTTCGGATACAGGCTACAAATGTTGGGTTTAAATTTTTTAAAAATTAATGTATAAATATGCATTAATAGTATGGTATAACTAGACCCAAACCCAGACATCCAAAGTGAAAGTTATCCTCCAACACCAAATTGTTCTATATGGTCCACATAATGTTAAGAAAAAAGTCACACCATTTTAAGCGTCGGGTTTGGGTAGGAGAGGGGGAAGAAATCGGTAAATTCGGTAAATTTTTACGTTTTTCGTCAATATTTCTAAAACTATACGGTTTCTAAAGGATTCTACATAAAATTTAAAACTAAAAAGGTCCTATACATATTTGTTATAAAATCAACGGCTCCAGAGTTACGAAGTGTGAAAAGTGGAAGTTTTCGATACTTTTTATATTTTTTGGGCAATTTATAATATTATTACTGATGAAAGAAATTTTCTTTAACAGAATTGTGTTTTGTGAATGTTAGTGATAAGCCCTTGAAGAAACGTCAACCTCACCACCCAAAATCATCATCAATTGCCCAAAAAATATAAAAAATATCGAAAACCTCCACTTTTCACTCTCCGTAACTCTGGAAGCGTTGATTTTATAACAATTATATATAGGACCTTTTTTGTTTTAAATTTTATGTAGAACAATTTTGTATAGAACATTGTTTACGCTAAAGTATAGTTTTAGAAATATTGACGAAAAACGTAAAAAAATTACTAATTTACCGATTTCTCCCCAATCTCCCCTCCAAACCGGACGCTCAAAATGGTGTAACTTTTTACTGAATAACATGTGGACCATATAGAACAATTTGGTGTTGGAGGAAGACTCTTACTTTGGATGTTTGGGTTTGGCCTTTTTTTGACCAGTTATACTATTATACTACCTCCGTAACTTTGGAACCGTTCATTTTAGAAGGATTATGCATTGTGCCTTATTTATTTCAAATTGAATGTAGAACATTTTTGTATAAAAGGTTGTTCATGCTAAACCGCATAGTTTTAAAAATATTGACTAAAAACGTAAAAACTAAGAATTTACCGATTTCTCCCCCCTCCCCCCTTCAAACCTGACGCTCAAAATGGTGTGACTTTTTTCTGAACATTATGTGGACCATATAGAACAATTTGGTGTTGGATGATAACTTTCACTTTGGATGTCTGGTTTATGCCATTATTTGGATCAATTGTATCATACTATAAGACTCTATAAGCTTTCTTAATAATTATTATCCTAACTGGCGCGTCTATTGGGTTTTATTTGTCTGTCTGCGGTTTAAATATCATATCAGCCAATACATTTCTATGTTTATTGAAATTTGTCAAAAAAATTTTTTTGGACCTTGTTGCGATTGGGGCATTTTCCCTACCCCTCCCCCATACATTACTCCCCCCTTCCCGTTGATCCGCCACTGAACAAATAAACACGTTGCGTAATATTCAAACTTTTCAAACTGTTTGAAGATGTTTGAATTCAAGTCAAACCTAAAGATATCGACATCAAGTCAAGTCAAACTTTTTTATACAAAAAATTTGATTTTCAAGTCAAGTCAAGTTTGTTGAGTAAAATCAAACTAGTTTGACTTGATGCATCTCTAGAGATGGCGCAACAAAAAAAAGTGTTTTAGCCAAAATGTCACTTTGTTTTGCACATAACAACGCCACATTCGTGGCAAAAGTTCACAAACTTAGAGCAGGAATCATGAAACCATTTGGAACAATGCATGCGATTAAACCAGTCGTCAGATTTTGTCGTTATGGAATATATTTTGCCACAACCGGTGCAAGCCGGGTCATCGTCATTCATAGTCTCTGAAGAGTCATCCAATGTAGGTGCCTCTAGATCTTCCTCTGAGGATGATTCGCTTTTGAAAGCTCTCTTAGTTTTCTTTTTGGTTACTTTTGGCTTCTTCAACACTGGTTTTAATTTAATGATGTCTTTCTCCCTTTTCTTAGACGCTTTGTTCTTTTTCTCGCCAATGGTTGTCTCTGCAGTTAAAATTTCCGCTAGCTGCTTGCTCCTTTTTCGAAACGAATTAATGCCGGGGGAAACAATTGGAACGGGTGAGATTATATCTAGCATTATTCCAGGGGTATTTTTAACGGGAGTATTTGCGTTAGTTTCTGCAACTGATTCATTTTGTTCTTCTGGTACAGAATCATCTTTAATCTCCCAACTGCAGTAAGGTTGTTGATCATCATCAGATACAGCTTTGTTGACACTTTGAGAACTGCTTTCTGGGATTTATTTATTTTTACCTGCATCACGAACGACAGGATCCTCAAGTACAATACTATTTTCAGTCAAATAACGTCATCTGGGATAGTAGAAATATTAAGTGGCACAATTCCAGTAGCCTTAAATGCCAAAGTTCCATTACTTACAGTTGCAGACTTGTTCCATCCTTCAGCAGTGCAACTTTCCAAACTGCAGTCTAGTGAGTTTTCGTCCTGGATTATTTTTAATGTATAATTTGCAAGCTGAGTAGTAGTTTAACTTTAACGATCTGAAAAAACACCTATCTAGTGGTTGTAAGAATTATTGTGTCGTATGACTTGTTAAACAAAGCAGTATGATGTTGTGGCCAACACAGTATTCTAGCATCTGAACGTTACTTCAGTGTGAAGCATGACCATCAAGCAGTAACAAAACTACTCCCGTCGGCTTTCTGGGGACTAGATGATCTTTCAGCCACTGAAAAAATATGTCACTGTTGACATAAGCTGATCTTTCTGACATGTAGACCAAGGATCCCAGAGGCATCCCATCCTCGAATTCTTACTTTTTATTTTTACCTTTCATTACGCAGGTTGGCGGAAGAAAAACGCCTTTCGCGTTACAACAGGCTGTAACGGTGATGTTTTCTCCCTTTTCACCAGAGCTGATACTTGCAATGTTTTTAGATCCTCTCTTAACAAAAACATATCCTGGCCTATTATGCAGTTGTAAACCCGTCTCATCCATATTGTAGATGTGCCCAGGTTTATTCAAACGATCGTTCTCGGTTCGAGGATTTTCTAGCAGATGAAGGTAAGTCTCAACGTCTTTTTTGTTCATACCCAAGGACCTATTAATGGATACCCCTTCTCCTTTTCTCACTGACAGCCTTGGGTTTCTCTGCAGAAATAACTGCAGCCATGAAAAACCAGCTAATTTCAACTCTTTACTAAAATGATGTTTAATGCCCAGTTGTTCGGCTAATTGGAAAGCCATACTTCGTACATCGGTTCGTGTAGGAGAAAATCCGTTTTTTGAAGTTTTAGGATATGTTCGACCAACTTTTCTTCACCAATTTCGCCTAACGTGGAGGAGGGTCCAAGAGGGCCTTCCTTTGTATTGTCATTCAATTTTCTTCTTCGTAGAGTGGTTGCCTGTACCCCAAAATTTCGAGCAGCCTCATTAACTCTCCCATTCTATTTTCATTGACAGCTTGACTGGCTTCGGATAATTGTTGTTCTGTCCAACTCGCCCTGGAACAACTTCCAATGCGCTTGTATTTGGTTGGTATACTGAAAATAAAAGGAATTATTAGTGAGCCATCTCACCTCAAAAATAAGTGAACCATCTATCCTCGTGTGAGAGGTGAGATGGCGCACCTCAAAATTAAACACGTTTGGAAATATGCACAATTTTGAGGTTATATATGAAAACTTAAATGTATTTACTTGCCTGACACGATACTGTGACTAAAATTATTATTAAATTTAAAGTCCAATAACACAAAGAAATAATTCGAAAAAATACTTTTGTACCTTCCGAATCACGTATAAATTATTATTGAAGTAGATATTTATCCGATGAGCACAAATGTTATGGCGACTTGTTTGATATGAACTAAGCTACGTCATAGCGCAGCTGCTTTCATTCTAACATTAGTGGTGGCGCTGTAAAACTATTGCACAATCTCACCTTCTGCGCCATCTGTCCTCTAATTACCCTATCATTACACGATATAATGAGGAAGAGCTTCTAACAGAAATTATTATAACATTTTCGATGAAGTTCCTCAAGCTTAAACATTATTGCCTATTCGAATATTGTTTGTAAAAACTTAAAGTGGTTTGTCGCTACCTTTCAAGTGGATATCCTCACATCAAGACCGTTCTTTTGCGATACAAACCTCCTTCCCCGACATTGTCCCACGACATTTCTCGCAACATAAAAACGGTCCGCTCTCCTGTCCTTCGCCACAACTCCTTTATGCTCTATTTTGCATACCGTTTCGCAGGCGGGCACAGAATGTCTCCTCTTCTTCACGAAACACGAAAAAGGTGTTACTCCAACCGCTGCGACTTCGGGACTATCCAGATCAAATTAATGGACTGCTGTCCACGTAATACCCAACGAAATAATCCACTTTTCCCACTATTTGCTATACCTTATAACTTTGGTTAAGATTCCTAAGAACAGTGGTGGAGTGTGGTTTTATTATTTAAAATAATTTATTTACTCAGAGTATGGCTATATCACAGTTAAGTTTTGTGATGACAATAAATTACAAACAGTAAATAACAATAATTAATTTTTACAAACAAAAATTTTCTTCTTCTTCTTCTTCTTTTTGTATAGACATGACTCTGTCTATTTTTTGAATGTGCCTCTAGTAAGTTGTCGTTTCATCGTTTTCGTGGTTTTCCCACTGATCGTCTTCCTATTTAGCCCGATCAGGGAACGCAAAATTTTATGAAAACCTCCAAGAAAATAAAGGAAGGATGAAAATTTGGGAATAGGTAGTTGCAATTGTCTATTATTACTTATACAGTATGTCCCTGTAAGTTGTATCCATATGGAAAACTTTTTTATTATTAATATTACGAAAAAAAGTTATTCCTTATAAAAAGCTCTGCATGGTCCAAAACCTAAGATTTAACCATCAAATATGAAATTTTTTGAATATTATAAGAGGTATGTCAAAAAGTTTGAATTTCACTCAAGAGTAAAGTAGCTTTATTTATCGTAATATTGAAAATTGCTATTATGAAAAGTTGTTTGGAATTTTAAAACTATATTTTAAATGCAATTACATCCTTCTAATTGAAAAAAATATTTTTTGAAAGATTATGGATAACTATCATTATTTTTTCAGTTATTTCAATTCTGATAACTCTTTTATTATTAATTTTACGAAAAAAAGTGATTCCTAATAAAAAGTTCTGGATGGTCTAAAACTTAAAATACAACCATCTTATATCAGATTTTATCAATTTTATACGAGGTATGTCAAAAAAGATAAATTTAGATTAAAAGTAAAGTACCTTTATAGTTCAGAATATTTCAATTAGAAGGATGTAATTACATACTGAAACATAGTTTTTAATTCTAAATAACTTTTCATAATAACAATTTTCGATTTTGTGAAAAAAAAACCTATTTTACTCTTTAGCGAAATTCATATTTTTTGACATACCTCGTATAAAATTGACAAAAGATGGTTGTATTTTAGATTTTAGACCATGCAGAAATTTTTATTAAGAATCACTTTTTTTCGTAAAATTAATAATAAAAGGGTTATCTGAATTAAAATAACTGAATATAATGTTAGTTATCCATAATTTTTCAAAAAAAATTTTCAATTAGAAGGATGTAGTTGCATACTAGAATACAGTTTTTAATTCCAAACAGCTTTTCATAACAGCAATTTTCAATATTGTGAAAAATAAAGCTACTTTACTCTTGAGTGAAATTCAAACTTTTTGACATACCTCGTATAATATTCAAAAAATTTGATATTTGATGGTTAAATCTTAGGTTTTGGACCATGCAGAGCTTTTTATAAAGAATAACTTTTTTTCGTAAAATTAATAATAAAAAAGTTTTCCATATGGATACAACTTACAGACAGGGACATACTGTATAAGAAAAAGTTTACAATTATACATTCCCTCCATTTTACAAAAATTGGAAAATACGGGGTGAAAAATTTTTTCTCGGGGGTGAAAAATATACGTTCAAAATAAGTCCGGAATTGGATAAAATGACTAATTCTAAGTAACTTTTGTTCTATATAGTTTTGTTACTAAGTCAATATTTTTCGAGTTATTTGAGAGTGAATGTGTTCATTTTTAACCAAAAAAAAAAAAAATGTTTTTGGAAGGTTTTTCGGAGACAACTCAAAAAGTAAGTATTTTAGCGATAAAAATTATCTTAGTAAAAATATAGCTTATACAAAATTGAAAAAAATGGTGTATGCGTGAGGTCTGCAGACCCAGTAGAAGCAGAGTTGCAGCTAATGAAATGTAGGTTCTTCTTCGTCAAATTCAAAATCGAATATTTCAATGTGAAATAACCAAAAAACGGAGCACTTTTCTTGGAAAATTCATTACAACATTTTTAAAGTGTTTAAAAAAAGGTTTATTTTTGTTTTTTAAAAAAACTTTTAACATTAAAAGTAAGTGAGTTACGCTCAAAACCTTGTTGGTCCCTTTTATTTTTTGGTAAAAAAATGGCGAAAATCACCCCTTAATTAGCTGCTCAAATAAAATCAATCATTACCGCTTTACAAGTTACTTTACTTATGTATTATTTATATTATCTATAAGTTTCATTGGTTCAAAGTGCTCAGTTTTAAAAAAAATTTGGTTTAAAATAATTTTTTTTTTAATTTTGAAAAAAATCGTAATTGTTTATGGAATTAACTTAAAACCAATTAGGAATACCAAAAGTCTCAAAGAGTAATAAAATATACGTTTTGCTTTTCTGAATATTTTTGATTTTTTGTTTTCTTGTTAGACAAAAATTGGTTATGCTATGGCTGCTCAAAATTTGCCTAAACTCGTTGTAATAAATAGTGTGATGTTAATGTCTTTTTGGTCCCAATTAATTAAAACTCTATTGTTTGGATAACTTTATATTTACATCGTATAAACGGTGATTCAACCATAGTTGTTTACAAATACAAATCATTACCTATACCACACATTTGTACATATCAAGTATCTAATTATAACAACCCTTGAATTTACCTACGCTGCATTTTTATACAGGACATAATATGTAAACCTCACGTATTAATTCACGGTCAGGAGTCATTGTCTTCGAGCATGGCTAATACACTACATTATATTTTGATAAAGATATTTACAACTTAATTTACATAGGTTGTCCCAACTATATTACATCGTGATTAGTTACTCGTTCAAGCCATTTTAACTACAGCTTTTTCAAAACGAAGCACTTTGAACCGATGAAACTTACAGATCATATAAATAATACATAGATAAAGTAACTTGTGAAGTGGTAATGTTAAAATTTATATGTGATGCTAATTAGGGGGTAAGTGGGAAAAGAGGATATATATGAAAAAGATGGGAGAGGAAAATACAACGAGCAATATATGGAGGCGTGAAAATAGACGGTCAATGGAGAAGAAGAAATAATAAGGAACTTGAAGAACTATATAATGAACCAAAAATAACGACGGCAATCAAAGCACAGAGAATCCGATACTTAGGACACATAGAAAGAATGGGAAAGGCGAGAATGCCAAAAATGGTTCTATTACGTAAGCCAATACAAAAAAGAAGAATAGGAAGACCAAGAAGGAGATGGAAGGACAGCGTATATGAAGACTTAAAACAAAGTAATATTGTAAACTGGAAAGAAAAAGCTTTGGACAGAAAACAATGGAAGGAAGTGGTGAAGAAATGTATGGAAAGACTATAATGTTAAGTGTAGTATTAAGTGTTTTATACAAACAAATGTAATATTGTATATATTATAGTAGTATAGGATATAGTATTATATATAAATATGTAATAGTAATTGTAAGGAAAAATTAAATCTTTCAGCCCTAGGCCTTCACGGCCTGTTGAGCTTAATAAATAAATAAATTAGGGGGTGATTTTCGCGATTTTTTTACCAAAAAATAAAAGGGACCAACAATATTTTGAGCGTAATTCACTTACTTTTAATATTACAAGTTTTTTTAAAAAAACAAAAATAAACCTTTTTCTAAACACTTTAAAAAGTTAAAATGAATTTTCCTCTAAAAGTGCTCCGTTTTTGGGTTATTTCACATTGAAATATTCGATTTGGAATTTGACGAAGAAGAACCTACTTTTCATTAGCTGCAACTCTGCTTCTACTAGGTCTACAGACCTCATGTATACACCATTTTTTTTTTCAATTTTTTATGGGCTATATTTTTGCAAAGAATATTTTTTTCGCTAATATACTTACTTTTTGAGTTATCTCCGAAAAACCGTCCAAAAACATGTTTTATTTTATTAAACATGAACATATTCACTCGAAAATAACTCGAAAAGTATTGACTTAGTGAACAAACTCTATAGAAGAAAAGTTGTTTAGAATTAGTCATTTTATCCAATTCCGGTCTTATTTTGAATGTATTTTTTTCATCTTCGGGAGGGGGTATTCCCCACCATTTTTATAAAATGGAGGGATGTAGAATTGTAAATTTTTTTTTTATATAGTAATAGACAATTTCAACTATCTATTCCGAAATTTTCATCTTTCCTTCATTCTTTTGGGGTCAGATTGTTCTTTGATCGAGCTAATTGGGGAACCGTCTCTAGCTGTTCTTACTACTCTATTTGTCATTCGGCTCATGTGGTCATTCCATTCTATTCTTTTGTTTCTTACCCGGTTATTAATGTTGTCCACCATGCATATCTGCTGTATATCTGTACTTCTAGCTCTGTTCCATAGAGTCTTACCATTGATTTGCCGAAGGGTTTTCATCTCCGCTGGTTAGAGCAATCTTTTTCTCCTCTCTGTGTTGGTCATATTATTGGTCTGATGACTGTTTTGTAAATTCTGCCTTTCATTTCATTTCCGATGTTTTTATTTCTCCATATTGTGTCATTCAGGCAACCTGCGGCTCTGTTTGCTCTATTCACTTGATCTTCCACTTCTGTTTCGAACTTTCCGTAGCTAGATAGTGTGATGCATAGGTATTTAAACTCCATCACTTGTTTTATTATCTGACCCTCCAGCTCCAATTTACATCTTATTAGATTTGCTGTTATAACCATACATTTTGTTTTTTTTTGGGAAATTAACATGTTAAATTTTCTGGCGGTTATGTTAAATTGGTGCAGCATACGTTGTAAATCATCTTCACTTTGAGAGATTAGTATTGCATCGTCTGTATAGCAGATTATTTTAAGTTGTTTTTCTTCTATTTGGCATCTTGTTTAGTTCTTACTTTTTTTATTATTTCATCTATAATCAGCTTGAACAATAAAGGACTCAAGGAGTTCCCCTTGTTAACAATTTTGTCGACAAATATATTTAATTGACTCTTTGGTCGCAACTAAGAAGTCGGACGGATTGCCACTGTAGGATTTGATCGGATATTGCTCCACTACATAGATGTTTAACCGATTCTTTTGCAACACCGCAATTGTAAGTTGGAGACGGTATTTTTCCCCATTTGAAAAGTGAGTTGGAGCACCTGCCACAGTTTGTTTTTTATGCTCAGTGTGGCCCAGATTCGTTATGGTTAGTCGTTGAAACCCTCTTGCAAAATCTAGAGGATTTTTCTTGAACGAAGCCTACTTACATCTCTGCCGGTGATAGGTACCAACGTCGAAGTGGTACAGATCGGAGATTTTTTGGGTGTTTAGTGTGGATGAGGAGTCCCTCTTCAAAATTTTCATCTTGTCGGCATTGGATTACAATCTATTGTTACTATTTACTTAGTAGTCTCCAATTTTCTTTATTACTCAGAGCAAGCACGTGGTGTGCATCAAATTTATAGTTTTATAAAGTGTAGTTCTTTGCATAGACGTAATAAAATGTGAACGATAAACTCAAAAAAATATTCTCTATTTCTCAATATACCTACAAGTAAAAACCCCTGATATTCTATTATTACTTTTAGCACTTTCCTGAAACCGCCTTCGAGGCAATTAATTCATCTAAGATTAGCAATGCATCTTGTCTCTTTCCCAGCACCTCTCCCGAATTGCTCCCGTTTTATCCCGGAATTCTTTTAATGAACTTTAATTATCCTTGCCCGAGTTGAACATGACGCGTCGGAAGATAAGGGGTTTTTCCAGCGGGAAAAATAAATTATCTTTGATATCTAGTAGACCAATTAGTTCGCGAGAAATTATTACCTGCCAAAAGAATAAAATTTATAATAAAGGGATGATTGCTATATAATATTGTAATACCTATTGAATTGAGGATTACACAGACCAATATGATTTTTGGTGTTTTAAATTTGAGAAGTGTCAGCTAATACGAGTACTAGTTCAGAGAAATAAGGATAAAAATATCCTGTTGGTGACGCAACCCCCTCCAGGCCGAAACCAAATTTTTTGAGTAGTATGGACATCTATATTAATAACATATATGTTTCCTGCAGCCGATTTTGATGATATACATAGTTATAAACAAATAAAGATCAAACAACTGTAAATTTTCGCTTTTTTCGCCTATAATCAAAAAGTTAAGTATTTTAAACAAATTTGAGAGTAAGAAACTCATAAATCGTATAAAAAACTTCAATATGGCGTTCGCTGAATATGTTTATCCTTATTGGTTGCTTAGAAAATTGCAAAATAAATCATAAATTTTGAGTTTATATAAATATTCATAACTTATGTAAAAATTAACTTAAAAAGTTCTTGTTACACGGAATGCTGAGACTTCTGGTGCTTAAATCATACCCTAAATTTCAAAGCAATTGGTCAAATAGTTTAAAAAGTATTTAATTTGTTTTTTCCAAATTAATTTTTTTGCAACGCTATAAGTCAGAAAATGATGAAGTTACATTAATACTTTGGATAGTTTATGAAAGAAGAAGATTTATACTATTAATTTAATTAAAAAAAGGGACAAAAAATAATTTTAAGTACTGCCAAATTCTTTTGCAAAAACATGTGAATTAAAAAAGGGGGGCTAACTTCGTCCCTAATTGTGTTAGGGAAATTGTTTTTCTTTCTAAATTTGTATAAAAATTAAGTATTTCCAAATATGAAAAAATAATTTCTCTACGGGTAACGGTTAAAAAGTTATTCTAATTGTTTATAAGAAAGCAAAAAATCGACGTCTTTTTGCAAAATACTTTTACACTGTTTAAAATTACTTTTTGTCTTTTTTTTTTAATTAAGTCAATAGTATAAATGTTCTTCATCAATAAACTGTTAGAAGTATTACTGTAACCTCATAATTTTCTGACTTATAGTGTTGCAAAAAAAATGAATTTGGGATAAACAAATTAAATAACTTTAAAACTATTTGACCAATTGCTTTGAAATTTAAAATATAATTTAAGCACCAGATGTCTCAGCAATTCGTGTAATAAGAAGGTTCTAAGTTAATTTTTACATAAGTTATGAATATTTATAAAAACTCAAAATTTATGATTTGTTTTGCAATTTTCTAAGCAACCAATAAGGATAGACATATTCAGCGAACGCCATATTGAAATTTTTTAGACGATTTATGAGTTTATTACTCTCAAATTTGTTTAAAATGCTTAACTTTTTGGTTATAGACGAAAAAAGCGAAAATTTACCGTTTTTTGATCTTCATTCGTTTATAACTATGTACATCATCAAAATCGGCTGCAGGAAACATATAGGTTAATAATATAGATGTCCATACTACTCAAAAAATTTGGTTTCGGCCTGGAGGGGGATGTGTCACGAGAAAAATCGTATTTCTCTGGACTATACGTTAATTCTGAATGTGAATTTGTTCACCGTAATTAAATTCTGCATAGAGACATGTTTTTCTCTATTTTATTCGACGAAAATTTTCCCCGGAAAATGCCGGTTTTTCCAACAAAATCTTTCAATTTTCAACTAAAATTTTAGATAAGTAATTGTTTATTAATAATTAAATAACTTGGTAGCATCAAAGCTCTTTTCGTATAGATTATAATTCCAGAAGCCGATGAAAATTGAAGGACAGTATAGCAACAATAAAATTGTTAATTAAAAATTTACGATCGCTATAATAACCACAATAATTATGACACATAAGAATAACTATGATTTTTGTACAAAAAGACACTGTACCTATCGAATGTTCTTTACAAAATTGAAATTGGACAATTTAAGCGGCCTCAGGAATATTTTAAAATTATAAACAATTTTTTGGCTTATGAACCAATAGAATATCTCGGGAAATATTAAATTAAATTAAATCGTAAAAACGGTATTTAAAAAAAAGCATCAGGACACTTCTTTTAAAAGAAAAAAGGTTTAATTGTGATGAGTGGTTCCTGAGATACAACCGGTAATAAACAATTACTTATCTAAAATTTTAGTTGAAAATTAAAGATTTTGTTGGAAAACCCCGCATTTTCCGGGGAAAATCGTCGAAGTAAATCGAGAAAAACATGTCTCTATGCAGAATTTAATTACCGTGAATTTTTATTTGGGTGTTTTTGGTGTAAAGATAAAATCTTTGGAGTTATAGAGCAAACATTGAAAAAAACAGGATTTTCGGGCGCCATTTTGTTTATAAAAAAAGTAGCACACTGTCTGCGGACTTTGCATACCTATATTATTAATATATACAATCATAAGATTCGATTCCAGCAAAAAAATTGCTGGTAAATAACTTTTCCTTGTATTTTATTAGCCCAGAGTAACAGACCAATATGATTTTTGGTGTTTTAAATTTGAGTGTCAACTAATACGGGTACGTTGATTCTGAATGTGAATTTGATTTGAAGTCATCACGCCAAGATTTTTTCATAATAAATAAACTGGGACTAGGGTAGTGCCGACAGATGTGAAAACTTTTATGAACCATGTGCTCCATACGTAATTACTATTGATTGATAGCCTAATAAAATAAAAAAAAGTCAAAATGTAAATTCGTACAGGTTAAAACAAATTTTATATCAAAGTTTAGGTGGGTACAAAAGATATTTTCAAGAAAGTATCCAAATCATACAAGGGGATCATTGTTTAAATAATTAAAAAGGGGTCATTTTTGCAAAAAAAATACTTTTTTAACTGCTGAGGTAATCCACTTATCGATAATGGTCTATGGGATTTTTTTCTGCAAAGTTGAAGAGAAAATCTTTCACAAAAGACTTACTAAATTAAAGACCCCCTATTTATTTAAATAATTGTATATAAATCTTTAAAAACAAATTTGCAAAAAAATATTTTTAGTGTTTTAAATAAGCACTATAAAATATCTTTTTTTATAGACTTAGTTGCGATATGTTACCAGTATTAAGCAAAAAAAATTGGTCCAAAAATATTTAATATTTTTTGAGATATTCAATTTCTTTATTAAATGTTACTATATTTTCAATTGCAAAAACGCGGTTGTTGCCAAAGAAATATTCACCTACTTAAGATCTCATTATTTTTATTTTTATGTATGTTTTCGATAAATGTATTGATAAATTCAAATTTCAATTAAACTCCCCCCTAAAATGGCATTTGAAAATTATTCAAATTTGTTTATAATTTTTTTTTAATAACGTCGCGGGGATTAAGTCTTATGAAATGCCGTTTCGATAATTGGGTTCCTGGGAATTTTTTACTAATTAACAAAATTTTTTTGTCGTCTTTTCTTCTTCTTTTTTTTCTTGGAGTTATATCATTTCGGGCCCTTTTAGGGTTAAATTTTAATAAGAATGTCGAATCTCTGAGTTGTAGATTCTAGACCTAAAAATATTAAGATTTAACTAAAATCTCTTAAATAAAATGTGGCTACTTACTGAGTTACAGGGTGTTTTATTTAAAAATTTAGTAATTATTTTTACCAAGTACTTTAAAACTATTTGACGTATCCTTATCATACTTGGCAGAAAGTGTAGCTATTATACACCCTACTAAATTGTGATTAATAAACGTTTCTAGCTAGTGCCAGAGGCGTACGACAGGGGATAAGGGATGATTGACCCTTCCCAAATTCTACGCCACTGAGGGAATTACTATTTTAGCGGAATTTTTCGATTCTCCAATACTTTGTGTGTAAATAACTTTATTGGTATCGATAAAGTCATCAGTTTGAGAGATATTGGAAGTTTAAAATGAATGAATGAATGAATCAAAATAACTATGCCGTTTCATTTTTAACGTCCAATATCTTGAAAACTAATGACTTAATCGTTGCCAGTAAAGAGTATATTATTTACATAGAAAGTATTAGATAATCGAAAAATTTCACTAAAATAGTAATTCCCTCAGTGGCGTAGAATTTGGGAAGGGTCAACCATTAACTATCCCCTGTCGTACGCCTCTGGTAGTAGCTAGAAACTTTTGTTTATCACAATTTAGTAGACTGTCTACTAGCCACACTTTCTGCCAAGTATGATAAGGATACGTCAAATAGTTTGAAAGTACTTGGTAAAAATAATTTTTAAATTTTTAAATAAAACACCCTGTAACTCAGTAAGTAGCCACATTTTATTTAAGTGATTTTAGACCAATCTTAATATTTTTAGGTCTAGAATCTACAACTTAGAGATTCAACATTATTAATGAAACTTAACCCTAAAAGGGCCCGTAGTAATATAACTCCAAGAAAAAAAAAGAAGAGAAAAAAAAGACAAAAAAATTTGTTAATTAGTGAAAAATTCC
This sequence comes from Diabrotica virgifera virgifera, assembly GCF_917563875.1. Lineage (NCBI taxonomy): Eukaryota > Metazoa > Arthropoda > Insecta > Coleoptera > Chrysomelidae > Diabrotica > Diabrotica virgifera. Next base: position 6,397,842 of record NC_065446.1, on the reverse strand, counting down.
CAGGAATCCAATTATCGAAACGGTATTTCAAAATGCTTAATCCCCGCGACGTTATTAAAAAAACAAATTATAAACAAATTTGAATAATTTTCAAATTCCATTTTAGGGGGAAGTTTAATTGAAATTTGAATTTATCGGTACATTTATCGAAAACATACAAAAAAATAAAAATAATAAGATTTAATACAGGTGAATACTTCTTTGGAAACAACCGCGTTTTTGCAATTGAAAATAGAGTAACATTTAATATACAAATTCAATATCTCAAAAAATATTAAATATTTTTGGACCAATTTTTTCTTTGTTAATACTGATAACATAGCGCAACTTCTCCTGTAAAATAAGGTATTTTATAGTGCTCATTTAAAACGTTAAAAACAATTTTTTGCAAATTTGTTTTTAAAGATTTATGTATAATTATTTAAATAAATAGGGGGTCAAATTTAATTTTGTAAGTCTTATTTGAAAAATTTACCCTTCAACTTTTCAGAAAATAATCCTATATACCTTCATTAGTTATTGAATGACCTCAGCAGTTAAAAAAGTAAGTTTTTTGCAAAAATGACCCCTTTTTAATTATTTAAACAATGATCCCCTTGTATAATTTGGATACTTTCTTGAAAATATCTTTTGTACCCACCTAAACTTTGATATAAAATTTGTTTCAACCTGTATGAATTTACATTTTGATTTACATGTAGTGTACTTTTATTTTACTAGACTATGAATGAAAGTATGCTCATGACTCATGAAAGTATGATTGAAAGTGCCTCAAGGGCTTGCTTCGCAGGTTACACACTCTATCCCTCCTCCAACCATTATAACTTCGGTCGAACTTATACGCAATTCAACCTATAGTATATAAATTAAGTACTAATATCTCGCCGTAACGATGACGGTCGCGAGTTCAGTTCTTTTTCCCATCCAAAAAGAAGTGCTATACATACCTATATTATATACGCGTTGCGTGCGTTCTATAGATACTATTTATATATAGAGAGGAGCACAAAATTATGGAATAATTCATTTTTTCGAGAATGGGAGATTTTGGAGAGAAATCCCGAAACGGCTCGATTTTTATTTTTAAATTAAGTATGATTTTTTGGCATATGGATCATACTAGTGACGTCATCCATCTGAGTGTGATGACGTGATCGACATTTTTTTTTAATAAGAATAGGGGTCGTCGGATAGATCGTTTAAGAGGATATTCATTCTTTATTCAGTAATATAAACATTACGATAAATATTTATACAGGGTGGCCAAAAAAATAATTTTTGAATTACATTAATTCTCACAAAAAGAAAAATGTATGTAAAAAAACGATAAAATCCTTTATAAAAGGTATATTTGTTAAAATCCCTAAAAAGGGCTACATCACAGAACTAGTTTTCGATCGCAAGACCGATCATCATCAGTGTTTATCTAAAATGTATATAACCTGATAAGATAATGGAAAGTATTTAATACAGTATTGTCGTGATAATTAGTATGAAAGATAAATATCATTGAAAAAAGATACACATACATAGATAAAACTAACTGAGTAAAGATGGCTCGACTTTCTCACTGACAAATAATGTTGTTTTACTAGCTAACCCAGGATGTTTCTGAAAATTTTTTATAAATTTTTCTGTGACCATCTTATACATTAAAAAAATAAAAATTTGCATTGGGAATTGAACCTGCGTCTATAAGGTTGTTAGATTTTGAACTCACCGCATGCAGAACTTAGCTAGCGAGACATTTGAATGATGTGGGAAGATATAGCAACTAAACGTTTTAAACTTTTTTGACAGTTGCTTATTCTCTTAGTTTAATCAAATAAGTTTGATTCTTGCGGAATTAAAATATTAAAATACAACAAAATATAGACTAAAAAAGCAATTTATTAGATATGAAGATTGGTAGAAATTGTATTGGTAATCAAATAGCTAGGTACTAGGTAAATACTAGCTAGGTACCTACATTTTCCAAATAGGTATGTAGGTCCTAAAATTTTATTACAATATTGAAACATTTAAAATTAGATACCTGTTGCTTTTAAAAACTATTTAAAAAGTCACTACAATTATAAACTTGCTTTTTGTGTCTGTCCTCACAACAATAAAAACTAATATACTATCTACATACAATTTGTTTACCCATAACCATTGACGTATTAATAAAATAACCGACATATTGAACAATAGGGATGTTCACTAATTTTTAAATATAGTTAAATTCAATAGATTACAAGGTATATAAAAACGTAACAATCATAAAACTGTTTAAAAATGTATATTTTTTAAGATAAATGAGTTCATAATGTTGTTTTTCTTGGAGGCTAGAAAAACGGTACCCTGCAGCGAGGCTACGGTCTGTGACGTCAGCAGTCGTAACGTCTTTGATCGACGACTAGTTTTGTATACTTATTTACGAAGTGTATTTGAATGTGCGCAGTTTTTACGTATTTAATTATTAAAAATAATTAAAAATGAAGCCAAATAAGTGGTGTTTTGTTTCTGGGTGTGTAAATACATCAAAAAACAGTTCTGACAAGATGTTTATGACCGTTCCAGCCAATTTAAAAGAGAAAAAGAAATGGTTTGTTGCAGCTAGAACTTAAAATAACTAACTTAAAGAACTAACTTAATAAAATAAACATTATAGAAGTTTTCCAGAGACTTTCGGCCCTTGGTAATAATGTAATTGTTCTTTCTGCATTTACATTTTTCAAAAATACTTATTAGTTTTCTCAGAATTCGAAAAAAATTAATGAATTAAAATAGCATTAGACCAAGATTTTGCACCTACCCCCTTAAGGAGTAAATGAAAAAGTTTCGGGACCTCAAATTTATATTCCTTAAACTGGGATATTCCTAAAAACGGGATTCTAATAATACATACAGTAAAAGTAAACCTTGAAATAACTACATGTGGATGTAGGTATGACTTTATATTACATTTAAATCATTAATAATTTAGTGAAAAGATTGGTTGAAATGAAAATGTATAATACCCAAGTTCAAAAATATTTTTTACCTTGGATCTAGAGTTGAAAAGGACAGAGCAACATTTAACAACATGCATCAGAAATATTTTCACCCATTGCGACATAATATCTCTCTCACTAAAAATGGGGCTGCTAAAATGTTATTATTTCCGGTCTTGCTATATGGCGCAGAGGCCTGGACAATAATGGAAACATTAATGAAAAAGCTAGAGGCATTCGAGATGTGGGTGTACCCAAGTATCCTCAGAATATCCTGGCGACCCACACCAACGTCAGGTATTGCGTCGAATGGGAAAACAAAAAGAAATCTCTTTTACAATTAAGAAACGAAATCTTAAATATTTCGGTCATCTCATGGGGCATAATAAATATCGTATACTCCAACTGATAACGCAAAGTAAAATAGAGAGCAAACACGGACCCGGAAGAAAAGACACTCATGACTTAAAAACTTACGCCAATGATTTGGACAAAAATCGATCGAGTTATTCAGAAACGCCGCAATGAAATTAAAATTGCCATGATGATAGCCAACGTCCACAACGGACAAGGCACATGAAGAAGAATAAAAATATTTTTAATACACCTAACCAAGGTAAAGTAATAACTAAAGACTGGATTATATGCAAAATGCATATGCATATATATGCTGCATATTTCTCATGTTTTTCATAAATGCATATGCCTTGCATATTTGGAGATTTAAGAGCATATAAATGCATATTTTGATGGGAATTTACTCTACCCCATTTAAAAATAAGGTATATATTAGTAACATCAACATCCATTAAAATAAAATGTGAAAGTAAATATTTTGCTGTTAAGCTCCTTTGTTGTTGTACCCATAAACATAATGGGCGTTATTTATAGCTGCAGGTATCATTATCCGGATATTTAAGATTTATAGACTTCTCAGAATTTACAAATTACCTAAGTAAATACCGATTATATTTTGAATAACATTACAAATATTACCTGTACTTTCTGCTGGTGTCGGCCAACTATGAATTATTCTGGGAAAACCAACCAAAACGAAATTTTAAGCATTTTAAGGGTAGGATAGATTATTTTATTTTATGAATGGTTAGTCTTAAATCAATCGCCGATTATTCAACTTTTGTGATTGCAAGTTATTGACTATACTGTGTAAAAAAATCATTTTATTATTATTGTGAAAATGCCTAAAGTAGCAAGGGAAAAATCAAGTCTTCTCAGAAGTTGGATTGGAAGTAACAATCATCTAAAAGTTATCGACAGTGAAAGTATGTTTTGCACCATTTGTGATAAAAAGGTAAGTTCTCCACTTCAATAGATTTTTAAACTTATCAAACTTCTTTGCACATCTATGTGTCTGTCTATTCTAAAATGACAAACCGTCCCATTTCTTCAAAAACTGTTTTTTAAAGTTCGCAACGGTTTGGCTTATACAGAGCGAGGTGTTGAGAGTGGCCCACCCTGTATACTACGGTACACTGACTGTACTTTATTGTTTGACGATTTCAATTTCACTTTGAGAAATAAAAAAAAATTGGGGGAGGTTTAAAAAGTTTGATCATTTTAATGTAGGTATCTATTTACGAAAACATCTAAAACATCATTATCATTATATTCCAGATTCCATGTCAAAAGAAATTCCAAGTAGTTCAACACATAAAAACTTCACTTCACCAAACTAAGCTATCAAAAAATGATAATAAACCTCGCCAGCAGATTCTACAGAACAGTTTGCAGATTCAGAATACGTCAGTTGGGCAAGAAACCTTTGCAAAGGATTTATGCCATTTTTTTTTGAACTGCAATATCCCTCTGCACAAGTTAGAACATAAATCGTGTCAAAACTTTTTAAAAACTTATTGCAAGATTAAAGATAAACCAGCTCAAATACCAAGTTCTTCAACTCTTCGGAAAAAATATGTCAGTGCATGTTACAAAGATGTGATGACGAGTATTAAAAATCAGTTAAAAGCCGAATATCTTTGGATTTCCGTCGACGAAACAACGGATACAAAGGGTCGACAAATTGCGAATCTAATTGTTGGAGTTCTTAACGACTCTGGCGATTTTAAAAACTCATACTTAATTAGTGTAAAATGTTTGGAAAAAACAAACTATGCTACAATAGCTAGATTTGTTAACGAATCCCTAACAAATTTTTTTTTACCTGATCAAGTACCATTTGAAAAAATATTATTAATGCTTAGTGATGCCGCCTCATATATGATGAAAGCTGCATCCAATCTTAAAATCTTTTTCCCTAATTTAATTCACTGTACATGTTTGGCGCACGGCCTAAACAGAGTTGCAGAGAAAGTTAGAATTGAATTTCCCAATGTAAACACCTTAATAAATAATGTAAAAAAAGTATTTCTGAAAGCACCACTACGTGTACAGGTATATAGGGAGATGCTTCCCGATATTCCTTTACCACCAGAACCAGTATTAACCAGATGGGGAACTTGGCTTAAAAGTGCTATATTTTTATCTGAACACTACGACGACATCAAAAGCGTTATTTCAAGTTTTGATCCGACTTGTACCGCTATTGATAACTGTCAAAATATTTTTAAAGAAAAGTCTATTAAAAATCAATTGTTGTATATAAAATCGAATTTCGATATCATTGAAAGTTCAATTACAAAATTAGAGGCTCAAAATTTATGTCTTCACAATAGTATGTCTATTGTTGATTCGGTTAAACAGAAAATAACAAATCTGAATGGGGAAATTGGAGTAAAAATTAAAGATAAACTTGATGACGTTTTAAACAAAAATGAGGGTTTCACTTTATTGCGTTCAATAAATAATATAATCAATTTTGGAAACTTCGATGAAAATATTAATATGGATCCGTCTCTAATAGCAAAGTTTAAATATGCCCCAATTACATCTTGTGACGTTGAGAGATCTTTTTCTGCCTATAAACAAATATTAACAGATAGAAGACATAATATTAGTTTAGAAAATATGAATCAATATATGATTATTTATTGTAACAATAAAAATATGTAAATTTGTTTTATTGTACTCTTTTTATAATATTAGTTTAGAAAATATGAATCAATATTGTAACAATAAAAATATGTACATTTATTTTATTGTACTCTTATTTATCTTGTGGTCAAAATAAAATATTTTGCCGTTTTATTTGTCACAAAACCTGAAGTTAAAAAAATATATTAAGAAATAATAATACAATTTGGTTTAAATTCAAACCTATTTATTTATTTTTATTATTTTTTATTTATTTATGTATTTAACGTAAACCATAAAATTATTCATATAAAAATAAGTGCATATATAAATGCATATTTGCATGTTAATTGTGCATATTCAGCTTGTTTTAAAATGCATATTGCATGCATATTTTAGACATTTTTTAGTGCATATTTTCCAGTCTCTAGTAATAACCAGCCAATGTATGTATACAATATGCATGCATACAATGCATGCATACAACTTTCTCTATTTTTTTTTGTGGAGTATTAAGCATCTATTTTTTTAGCTTAAAGAAGACATGGAAAATTATATGGAATATACACTCAGTAAAGCTGTGGTAGATTTATTTTTTTACAAGATGCCAATAAATCATACACCATTGTTACATCTACACTACAGTCGGTAGTTGATCCGAATCGGCTTTCTGAAAACCTTCTTCCATTTTATTTGTTTATTTTTGTACCACCCAAAACATGTCCTTACAAACAGTCTACCCACTTTACACTAAACAAATTCACTATAAAACTCCACTTTAACCCTGATAAAACAAGAAGAGAACAAAATAAAATGACCTGAAACGTCAAACAGGTAAACAGTAACACTATGAGAATGGCGCGCGCTTGGGGTATGCAACTAGTGACGTCAGGCCAATAGAGAAGCGTTCTTGAAATTTAAAATAATGCTAGACTTCTAATAAAGATTTTTTATAGAAAGGCTTTTTCAATTTTGTTGAAATTTTGGACAATTATTCCTAGGGTGTTTCTTAATCGTTTTACATGTTTGAAATGACTTTTTAATTTTTTGTGAACATCCCTATTGTCGACAGGTCATTGTAATTACCCAATCAGAGGACGTATAACGTTTAAGCTGCGCCGGGTACCAAGATTCTGATGATTTCGCGCACATATAAATTTACTCCCAAAGCGCCTAAAGAAGTATAACTTTAAAAATAAAATATGAATTTAAAAAACGTTTTATGCAATATCAATGTCAATGACCGCACGCTGTATGAATAAGCACAACAACTATTCCATCCATCTAGCATGAGATAACATCGCTTCTTAGACATGGGGACTAGGAAAAGGACACACTTCGGAGTTTCCCAACATCCGGCGGAAGTCCATCAGCGAGATCCTCTGGGAGTCGGGAAGGTGATTGCCGAATGTCGAAATGGACGTTGTTTTCCTTTATGTCTGCATAACCAGGGACAAAAGATTGTTTCTCTGATAGTAGACACACTAGTGGCTAGATGATGTAACGGTGGTAACACTGCTGGACTTTTTCGGCTACGAGGGCTGTTCATATGCAAGAGTAAAAATTAAAATAAATACTTGGCGCCCACAAGAAATCAACGAAATCGAGTGAGAAATATAGAGCCGTCAAAAATCCGAAAGTTATGCTGGGGCCACACTAATGTTAAAGTTTAACCTTCATTATCGTATTAATTAATAAAACAAAAATGATGGATTAAACTGCGCATTAAAGTGACTGGCCTCACTTATTTTAGCACGTAGTCATTAGAAAACGCGTTTTTTAATAAAATAATTTCAGAATGTAAGTCGAAGCTGCTATGCTGTTCTATTACGGCAGTCAATGAGGGTATTTGGCTCCGAATTCCATCCTACTAAATCGATTTACTTGATATTTTCACAGCAAGTAGGGAATAGCTCAAGAAACAAAGTCTACCCTATGCCGATGTGCGCTTTTACCTTGGGGGTGGTTCCCACTCCTTATCGGGGGTGAAAAATGTTTTGGTTAAAATAGCCACGGTAGAGGCTAGAAAACCTACTTTTAAGCAAAAACTGTTCTATAACTATTTTTTGAAAACTCAATACTTTTTGAGTTATTCGTGGTTGAAAATTGGCCATTTTCACTGAAAAATGACACCTTTTCGAACGGATTTTTACGAATACCTTAAAAACTATGTATCTAACAAAAAAACTATATAAAATATTTCTGTAGGTTATAAAAAAACAAAGAGATTCGTTCCTTCATAAATCTTTTAGTTAAAATACAAAGAGGGATATGGTAGGTAAGAAGAGTTTGTTTTTTGCTGTATGCTCAAATCGGTGTATTCAACTTAAAAAAACAGAGAAACTGTCGATTTTAGGTGTATAATGATACTAATAACGTTTGTAGTGCTTGAAAAGAAATTTAAAATGAGCAATACGAGATATTCTGCAAAAAAGTCGATGACTAATGAATTTTAAGAAGAAATGAGAAGTATATTTAACCCCTCATCCATCAGAATTTAAATATATCGTTTTCCTTCTACAATACTTTTTATTATAGTGTTATTTCTATGTTCGGCAGGGACATGTAAGTTGGACGGGTTTAAAATGAATTGTTTTTGAAAAAAAAGATTAAATTATAGAGAGCATTTTTAAATTTTCTTAAAAATTTTCCTTTTTCTCCATGTAACTTGAAAGTGATAAGAGATACAGATACAGTAATGAAAAACAAAAAGAAAATTTTTAGCTGAAAAAGCCCTACATTTTAGTGTGGTATCTTTTTTTCGTATCGCTATTTCGTATCTACAAGGTATTGTGGAAGGAAAACAATGCATTTACATTTTGGTGGATGGGGGTTAAAATTACTTCTCATTTTTTTTTAAAATACATTAGTTATCAATTTTGCTTGCAGCACATCTCGCTTAGTTTTAATGTAATGGACCTTTAATACAGCTCATTTTAAAAGTCTTTTCAAGCCCTACAAAAGGTATTAATAGCAGTATCGCTGAATCGGTTTAGTAGTTATTATGACGCTAAACTTATGATCGGCAATCCGAGTTCATTTACTAGCCATCCCAATATTTTTTCAATCTATTCTGAATAGATAAAAATGTAGTGTACACAAAAAACTTGTATTGAAAATAAAATATTGGGATGGCTGGGATATGAACTCGGATTGCCCCATCACAAGTTTAGTGTCGTACTAGACTACTAGACTATTTCGGCGATAATGATTTAGTGACTTAAAATGCTAAACATCTAATCGAGAAAAATTACATTCAAGTTCTTACATAATATGATTTATAAAAAAACTTTGAAAAATTCCTGATACGAGAATAAAAAATCTCAGAATGCGGTAAAAATGAGTGGCGCAAAAATGTATTATCATTTTGATGCAAAATAAAATTATAGTTTTATGTTCAAAATAAGAGAGTTAAAAGGCACTACAACGTTAACGGGATTTTATTGTCTCAAATGGTTAATGAACCTCTATATTTGAAAAAACCGCGGAGTGCTACTATTTAAATGGGTGCGTTTTTGAGAAAGGGGTGAATTAGTCCCTAGGCACAGGGTGAATTAGGGTGAGTTCAATGCACATTTGGTACAAACACGTCTACAGGAAAATTATTCCGGGTTAAATTTACTATCGAAATATCACATTTTAAAGTCAACAATATTTTTTTTACAAAAATATATTCAAAAGAAAAGCAAGAAAAAAACACGAAAGAAAGCAATTTTGTTTTTTGCCCCATAACTTTTTTCCACAAAGTTATGCCCCATAACTTTTTTTACTTTTTTTTAGGTGTAGGCATTGCTTCAGCGAAAAATAACTTCCATCCTTTCTCTTTAAAATGAGGTTTGGCAAAAGTCTCTAGAATTAAATTCTATTTTATAGTTTCCGAAACAGATTTTTTCAAAATTCGCCACTCTCCGCATTTTTGGGCCATTTTCCCCATTATTTCGCAAACATTGTTCTGTAACTTTTTTCTACGCATTTATAGGTACAGTGGAACCTCGATAACTCGGATTAATCGGGACCGCGGCCGATCCGGGTTATCGAAAATCCGAGATAGCCGGAGAATATGGTAAAAATTAATAAAATACGGTATACTTACAGATAAACTCCGTTAGAATTGAAATAACATGAAATATATTTATAAATATGCACAGTACCTACACATCAAAATTACTGAGAAAAAAAAAACACCAAACACAAACGTAAGCAAACGGAAGCGAACAATACAAGACACACAATACAGTCACAACGATGTAATGTTATTTAAGAACAGTGAAAACTAAAGACCATTGTTTATAAAAGAATTTTTTAAATAGTCTTTCCTAAACAATGCTAAGACAGTTTGAAATAAAAAGGAATAGGTACTACAGACAGGTGCCTGTTGTTTCTGCGGCGTGTGCTATGAGTCATTTTTACTATCGACTATCGTATAGTTCAAATTACACACATACACATCTCTCAAATTTTGTCTGATAATTAACTATTTTGATGGGAAATAAGCCACAATTAAATTGAAAAATAATTTTATTAACGTTTCGACGCCCAAATCGGGTCGTTCTCAAAATACAAAATATTGAAAATCAAAATATTTATCTGATGAAAATCGGTCCGGGTTAGCCGGACTTCCGGGTTATCGGGGGCCGACTTATCGGGGTTCCACTGTATATGCAATGGTACCTACATTTAATAGAAAGAGAAGTCAATTACCTTTCAAACGGTCTATTTTATACGGTTCTTTTAAGCAAGTTATGCTTTTTTTTTTCAAGATTTTATACTTTTAATGATTATTTTTTAAATTTCTCTTTATGACTTCTTTTCTCATAGTGAGACAGTCTATATTGTGGAATAAAAAAAGATTATTTCATTTACTTTAAAATGGTGTATTGCAAAAAATTCTAGGACTATTCTTATAGAAGATATCCGCAAGATATCCAAGGGCATCTGTAATTTGAGAAAAAATTTAATTCTTTTTTATTTTTTTCAATTAGAAGAATATAATTGCATATTATAACATAATTTTTAATTCCAAATAACTTTTCTTAGTAACACTTTTCGATATTGTAAAATATAAAGGTACTTTACTTTTGAGCGAAATTCATATTTTTAATATTCCTCGTACATTATTTTATATTTGAAAGTTACGTAGAAAAAAGTTAGAGAACATTGTTTGAGAAGTGACAAGAAAAATGGGCCAAAATCGCTGTGAGTAACGAACTTTGAAAAATCATATTTTGGAAACTATGGATCATAGAGACTTCTACCAAACGTTATTTTAAAGAGAAGGGATGGAAGTTTTTTTCTAACAATGCCTAAACCTATATAACCGTGGAAAAAAGTTATGGGCAAAAGCAAAATTGCTATCTTTCGTGTTTTTTTTCTTCTTGCTTTTCTTTTGAATATATTGTTGTAAAAAAAATATTTTTGACTTTAAAATGTATATTTCGATAGTAAATTTAACCTGGAACAATTTTCCTGTAGACGTGTTTGTACCAAAATTGCATATAACTCACCCTAATTCGCCATTGTGCTTAGGGACTAATTCACCCCTTTCTCAAAAACGCTCTCCTTGAAATAGTAGCACTCCTCGGGTTTTTCACATTTAGGGTACATTGACTATATGAAACCATAAAACCCCGTTAACGTTGTAGTTCTTTTCTAAAATGCATAATCAATAGGATATTATTTTGAAAGATTTTTCTATATTTGCTAAATTTGAAGTAAAACACACAGCAAAAGAGCACCAAACTGCACTTTAATAAAGGTACTCTTTTGTGGTGCGTTTTATTTCAAATTTATAGCAAATATTATGGAAAAATCTTTTAAAATAAAACTACAATTTTATTTTCCATTAAAATGAAAGTACATTTTTGCGCCACGTAATATTTATATCAGATCTTTTCTAGTTAGAACATTGTGTGCTTCATTCATTTTTATCACGTTTAACGGTTTTTTCTTCTTGTTTTTAATTAGAAGTGAAAAATATATTATCTGCTCCTTCTATGTATTTCACCACTGCTCTCTTTCATAAAGTCAACGTATTCTCATCGATGATATCACTGCAAAAGGCAGCGTCTTCGGATTTTATGACACGGCTCTCCTTCTTCTCCGACTGCTATTATTTCCTACACAATTGTCAGATATCCCAGCATCACCTTAGTTATCTGTTGTTTTCGCCGAACGACCTGCTCCAGGTCTTTCCCAGCTCTCCGGGAGGCCGTTGGCCGTTCCCTCAGGATCTAATAGCGGTTACGGTTATCACCCAAGTTATAGTTTTCCTTCCAGCCAAGGAAACTCTCTCTCTCCGAAGGTACTCCATAAACTCGCCTTCAATTTATTTTTACCAATTTTACAAGATGTTTATCATATGTGGATGTGTGTGTGCAGAGTTGATTTTATGGGAACGCTACCACCGGAGCAAAAGATCTTTTTGATAAGGAAGATGAGAATTTGGCGTCTTTTTCCGAGTAAATCATCTTACGCTTTTGTTAGTGCGTGTCGTTTGATCCGTGATAAGGGTTTTCTAGAATTCATATCCTTATAAAACAAGACAAAAATAAATGTTATTCTTAATACAATATCATGTTTGAAGTTCCGTTGTTGTTTTTAATATAAATCCTTAAATTTTTTGCAGCTTTTTAAGTCATTGGAGAAATTAGTGTTGTGTATAAAATATTAATTTTCATTTAATATACACTAAGAAAACTGTTACCATATAAGTACCTCTATCAGAGGTTTATTGATGTACGCATAAGAAATTCTAACAATTGTGAGTTTCTAATGCCTGGGGTGTAAAGTCTAGAGGTAGCACCTTTTATCGGCACGACCACATCGAGCGTCATAGACGGGAGATGGTTCTTGATAACTGGTCCTCATAAGACAACTAACTCTCACTTATGGCTCCACGTGCCACACCCCGGGCAACTGCATTGGTCTGCAGGCTAAAGTAAGTGAGTGTAGCCAGATATGGCAAAAATTCCACCGAGCGATTGCCGGTATAAGCAATCCCACACTTACTGACGAACGGCTTCGGGCGGATGAGTTGGTAAGTGGAAGGACACTCCTCTTATGTCCTGGAGCTAAGAAATTGGCACCAAAGGCGAATGAATCAAGTAAATGGTCAACGGCCTAAGGATGTAGAAGGCAAGGAGAAACCACTGCATTAAAGATCCAATTGGATATCTCTAGTACAATCATCATGGCATTGAGTACTAAAGGTGTTATATTTTCTCGACTCTGCATTACGGGATAGAAGCATGGACACTGACTACTAAAAAGTTGGAAGCATTTAAGCTGTGGGTGTATAGAAGAATCCTGAAGATTCTTCATCATTCTACATCATCGACCGAGCATGTAACAAACAACGAAGTCATGAGAAGAGTCAACAAAAGAATGGAAATATTGGAAACCATCAAGATACGAAAGCTGCAATACCTGGAGCATGTTATGCGTAATGAGAGATATAACATACTTCAGTTAATTATACAAGGGAAAATCCAGGGCAAGAGAAGTGTAGAAAGGAAAAGAATCTCATGGTTGCGTAAATTGAGGGAATGGTACGGATGCACATCAACCGAACTATCCAGAGCAGCAGCATCTAAGATCAGAATAGCCGTGATGATTGCCAACCTCCGTCGCATAGATGGCACCTAAAGAAGAATGCCTGGTTGCACCAACAAATCTTAAGTTCCAGCTTATCCAGTTTATCCCAGTTTATAATTTTAAAGGCATATTCGAGAACCGTTATAAATAATTTAGGTGAGAGAGTGTCGCCTTGTCTCACACCTCGCTTAATATGTATTTCTCTGGTGGTATTATGTAGTTTTATACGCATTGTGGCATTCTGGTACAAAGTTTGTACTAACTTATTAAAGCCCTAGTCTATTCTATTGTTGTTTAGAGCAGTTATAATGTTCATTGTCTAGTTTCACGGTATCGAAGGCTTTTTGAAAGTCTACCAAGATAAGAACCAGTGATCTGCTATATTTTATCGATTTTTCCATTAAGGTTTTTACTGCTTGTAGGTGATCGTTTCTTCCGAATTTGGAGCGGAAGGCAGTTTGTTCTCGGGGCTGGTAGAAATCCAACTTTTCATACTCCATACAACAAACCGGAATAAATACAACATGACTACAGAGTAAATTTTTTATCTTGACGAATGAGGCATGTCTCTATCAAACTTCGGGTCAAAGGATAATTCAAAAAATTTAAAACTTTTTATTAAAAATAAAAAACTTAAAAAAGGCTTTAGTCAGTGACGTTGCCGTTTCCTATTCGTATACCGTTTGACAGACAGCGAATCTGCGGTGTTATTTTTATTTATAAACCTTTCCAACAGAAATACACCTACTACCTATAAACGAATTTAAATTCCTCAAATACAAACAGTCACGAAGAAAATAATCCAGCAAAAAATTCCTTTACATTGCAGTGGTTTCAGGAGAATTTCCGTAAAACAAACACGAAATCGACAGATCGTAATGTTGAAAATCGTCACAACTAAACTAGGCACATACGTATACATGGTGGACACTTTTACAAGTAGATGTGTACAATTTGATTTGCTGATACGAAGACAATATTATATTATTATGTTTAGGTAGAATTCCGCACCAAGCGACTGAGACAGGAGACCGCGACAGGCGACAGATAGGTCGGGAAAGGCGATAGTTGGTCGCTGGTCTCGGTCGCGGGCTGCAGCACTACCCCGATATAATTGCATTGAGAGCAGTAGTGGGGAGACCTCGCCAATCTGTCGCCTGTCGCGGTCTCATCTCCTTAAAGGTAGACTTCCGCACCACGCGACCGAGACAAGAGACCGCGACAGGCGACAGATTGGCGAGGTCTCCCCACTACTGCTCTCAATGCAATTATATCGGGGTAGTGCTGCAGCCCGTGACCGAGACCAGCGACCAACTATCGCCTTTCCCGACCTATCTGTCGCCTGTCGCGGTCTCCTGTCTCGGTCGCTTGGTGCGGAACGTTTTTTATTTTGGCACAGGTGTACATGTTCTAACGCATCTTCTATTCTTGACGAGTAAAACGTTTTCGCGTTTATTCTGCCTCATCACATAACTCAGATCTTCAGAATTATGTGTAAAAATAACTTTTCTTCTTCTTCTTCTTATATTAGGCCTCTTGGCCTGTTGTTAACCGATTTTGAGCTTGTATTCGTAGCTGTGATGTTGACTTGATAAATAATAGAAAATAACTTGATATCCTGAAAAACTTACCGTGGCTTCGTTTATATTTTTTTGTGGCTTTTACTAGTATTTTCTGTTTCCAATTCGTACATTTTTCCGAAACACGTCTGTTTAAAACCGATTACTGTAGGGAATTGGCTTATTGTACGTTTGCTATAACAATAAAGTAAAATTAACAATATCAGACTCAAAAACAACATATAGTTTAATAAAAGGAAATTTAGAAAGAGATCCAATTATAAAAATTAGAGGGAAAACAATAAAAAGAAAAATGGAAACAAGATATTTAGGTATTATAATAGACGAACAAAAATTATTTACAAAACACATGAATTGTGTCTGTGAAAAGGCAACAAAGATCATGCATAGCATTGCTAGTCTAGCACAGAAGGAATATAGAATTTCGTTCCGACAGATGAGAATATACTTAAGTACAATACTTGCATCAATTGTAGGGTACGGTTCAAGTGTATGGGCACATAGATTAATAAATAAAAAAAAATGCAGAAAAATTAAATAGAGCTCAGAGAGGATTTCTTGTAAGAATGACGGGAGCATTTGGAACAACTGCAACACAGGCACTCACAGTTTTAACTGGAGTAATGCCAATGCATTTAGAAACACAAAAAAGAGCATGTAATTATTGGCTAAAAAAGGAAAAATATGAAAAAATAATACAAATAATAGGATTAGATATGAGAAATAAAAGAGAATTAAAAGAAATAATAAATAGAAAAAGACAAAATGAATGGGAAAATTCAACAAAATCTAGACGTTTATACAATTCTATACCAATATTAGAAAACATTCCAAATTATTTTAATCCAAAACAAGGTTTAATACACTTTTTAAAAGGACATGGACCGTACCCAACATATTTGGAAAGATTTAACTTAAAAGATGATGCATATTGTGAATGTGGAGAACTAGGTACATCAGAACATATAGTGTTACATTGTGAAAATACTATAGAAAATCAAGTATATTCAAATGGGAAATAAGCCACAATTTTACCTAAAAATGATTTTATTAACGTTTCGACGCCCAAGTCGGGTGTCGTTGTCAAAATACAAAATAATAGAAATAATACAAAATACAAAATAATAGCTTCAGAACAACTATAGAAAATGAAGAACATAGAGAAATGAGAAGAAGATTAGAAAGAATTGAAATAAGAGATATATTACAAAATGAAGAATATTTTGAAATATTAAACAACCTCACACAAATAATATATACAGTGCTAGTCAAAAGTCCGTACCCCCCCTCGTATATTTTGAACGGTTATACATATAATAGTGAAATTTGGAGGGAGGAAATAAACGGACGTACGCTTCTTAACTAGTCATGACAGGTGACGTAATAGTGACAGATAACTTTACAGCGCCACTGTGACAGATAATTTTAAATGGGACCTTATGGCAAGTGACACCTCATTTGAAAGGTATTTAAAATACCTATTCAGTCATACTAATTTTTTGGGTTTAAGTTGATTTTGGATTTTGGTGAATAAATGAAATAAATATAACTTTGTAGTTTCGCATTTAATTATTAAAAATTCAAATCTCCGCCCATGGTTATTTTGTCAAAAAAGTTGACATTTTTCAGCTCTCTAGTAGTTTTTACGTCAACGTCAACCTTTTTGACAAGTAACCATAGGCGGAGGTTTGAATTTTTATTAATTAAATGCGAGACTACAATTTTATATTATTTCATTTATTTATCCAAATGAGCTTAAACTCAAACAAAATTAGTATAGCTGAATAAGTATTTTCAATACCTATCAAATGAGGTATCGCTTACCATAGGGTACCATTTAAAATTATCTGTCACAGTGGCGCTGTAAAGTCATCTGTCACTTTTACGTCACCTGTCATATCTAGTTAAGAAGCATACGTCCGTTCATTTGCTCCCTCCAAATTTCACTATTATAAGTATAACCGTTCAAAAGATACGAGGGGGGTACGGACTTTTGACTAGCACTGTATAATAATAAAAACAACAAGAAATCTATAATAATAGAAGAAGGCAACCAATAATCCAACTCTGATGAAGTTGAGTAAGATAAAGTTAAAATAAATAAAATAAAATATAAATTTAAAAATAGATATTTACAATTATAATAATAATAATTCAATATAAAATAAATAAATAAAAATAATAATTCAATACATAATTCATGAAATTTAAAAAAAAACTACCAACTCTCTTCTGAAAATAGAGGGACTGTCTTTATAACTTAGAAGGGAGTTGATAGTACCAAAAATATTTTAAATTGTTTATTTAAATTTGTTTGTTAAACGTAATTAATAGATTACGGCAAATTGTTAATTGTAAAAATAGATTTAATAGTTGAGTAAAAAATGTAAAAATATAAAAAAAAATATATATCTGTAATCCCATCAGGAAAAAACGACCTGGATTAGTCACTAGAGGCCAGGTCATATGTATAAATAATAAATAAATAAATAAAAAATAAATAAATGTACGTTTGCTATTTATTGATGATACCAATTTCAGAATTTTGTACCAGCTTGTAAAGGTCTATTGGATGGGTACCATATATTTTTGGGGTCTTCTTCTTCTTTTTCTTCTTCTTCTTCTCCTTCTTCTTCTTCTTCTTCTTCTTCTTGATGAGCCTATCCGTGACGAATGTAGGCGACCATCATAGCAATATTTATCGTATCTGCAGCAGCGCGGAGGTCTAATCTCGATGCCATAGCCTTTGAAGCCTCCAAGTTGTTAGCCATTTTTAGGACCACAAGTACGTAATACATGTCTATACTTTTTGCTTATTTCTTTTGCAGCAATTGTTCTAGTTTGCAAATGCAATACAATATGAAAATATTGACGGAAAAGTTAAAATAGGACGTAGTTCAAAACCAATGCATAACACAAGTATCGTATATAATGTACAATATACAAGTTATTGAGCCTATGATCAATCACAAGTTATTACTAAGATGATATTCCGCCAAACAAGTGATCAAGGCAAGATATTTAAAAGACCAAAGTCGAGACAAATAGCAAATAACAAGAACGGGAGATGTAGTTTAATATATTGCATCCCGATTTCATTAGTCAAACTATACATCAAACACATAGTCACAAGTCAACTATACATCAAATTCAAGCACATAGGCAGATTCTAGAAAAGTCACTAGAATATAACATAGATACCCACCATCTTTTCGTCGACTTCAAAGCAGCCTATGACAGTGTTAAAAGGAGTGCATTATATAATGCAATGATAGACTTTGGGATCCCACCTAAGTTAGTTAAGTTGACCCAACTAACAATGCAAAACGTAAGCTCTTGCGTTAGAATTCAAGGAGAAAACTCTACGTTCTTTGACGTTAATAATGGTCTAAGACAGGGAGACGCGCTGGCGTGTCTCCTCTTTAATATTGCCTTGGAAAAGGCAGTCAGACAATTAAATATTAGAATAAATGGAACTATTTTTAATAGATCGACGCAAATTCTCGCATTCGCTGGCGATATAGTTATAGTAGGCAGAAGTATGAGAGACATGGTGCAGTGTTTTACAAGGCTTGCGGACGCGGCAAGTGAATTAGGACTTGTGGTAAACGAGGAAAAATCCAAATATATGTTGAACCTCCCGAAATATCCAACAGAGAATTCAAATTAACAATCACACCTTTGAGCAAGTCAAGGAATTCACATATCTTGGATCGCTAGTAAACTCAATAAACACGACAAGCGATGAAATAAAAAGACGCATAGCAATAGCAAACAGAACTGTTCACGGTCTCCATAAACATTTAAAAAATAAAAATATAAAACGTGCAGTAAAGCTCAATATATACAAGACCTTAATAAGACCGGTTTTGATATATGGAGCTGAAACGTGGACCCTATCTCAAAGTGATGAAAGACTTCTTGGTATTTTTGAGAGAAAAATGCTTAGAAAGATTTTTGGGGCAGTAAATGAAAATGGTCTATGGCGTCGAAGATACAACTTTGAACTGTATCAGTTATACACCGATCCAGATATTGTGAAATTCGTTAAATAGTCTGGGCTGATTATCGGAGAATAGGCCATTTTTGGGAAAAGTTATTTACCAGCAATTTTATTGCTGAAATCGAATCTTATTATTGTATGTATTAATAATATAGGTATGCAAAGTCCGCAGATAGTGTGCTACTTTTTTTATAAACAAAATGGCGCCCGAAAATCGTGTTTTTTTCAATTTTTGCTCTATAACTCAAAAAATTTTAACTTTACACCAAAAATACTCAAATAAAAATTCACCGTAATTAAATTCTGCATAGAGACGTGTTTTTCCCGATTCACTTCGACGAAAACTTTCCCCGGAAAAGCGGGTTTTTCCAACAAAATCTTTAATTTTTAACTAAAATTTTAGATAAGTAATTGTTAATCAATAATTAAATAACTTGGTAGTGCAAAAGACCTTTTCGTATAGATTATAATTCCAGAAGTCGATGGAAATTGAATAAACAGTTTAGCAACAATTGAATTTTTAATTAAAAATGTACGGTCGCTATAATAACGACAATAATTATGATGCATAAGAATAACTATGATTTTTTCATAAAAAGATACTATACCTATGTAATGTACTTTACAGAATTGAAATTGGACTATTTAAGCGGACTCAGGAATATTTTAAAATTATAAACAATTTTTTGGCTTATAAACAAATAGAATATCTCGGGAAATGTTAAACTAAATTAAATTATGAAAACGGTATTCTAAAAACAGCGTCAGGACGCTTCTTTTAAAAGAAATAACGTTTAATTACGACTAGTGATTCCTGAGATACAACCGGTGAAAGTTGACCGGAATTTACGGCAAAGATATAAACAATAGGATCATAATTTTCAAACCATCACCTTTTTATTTTTGTCTTCTTTCTCCACACCAATTTTCATATCCTTAAAATAATCATAACATATATTATTATAATAAAAACTATCGATAATACGTGTGAAAATTGCCAAAAATAGCTAAATTCCAATCAAAAATTAGGTTGGAGAAAATGTAAACCTCAAAGTTCAAAATCGGTATACGTTAACAAAATGCATTTTCTCGGCTTCCCATGGAGCAATTTCCTTCATTCTTTTTTTGTTCCCAAGTAACTCGAGTAGAGCCATCGAATTAATGCATTATTAAATGTCAGAATTGCTTTTGTTTTGTTACAATAAATTAATTTATTTATTATAACACAAAATTTTAATTTGCTTAAATAAAAATTGTTTAAATAATTATACAGCTTTCAAATGTGAATATTTATGTTTTTAACTTTAAAAGGTACACTTGTAGTAAGTTTATCTAAAAAAAAGCCTACAACTGGAAAAAATATGTAGTTTTCTGTTCTTATAAATAAATTAATTTATTATAACAAAACAAAAGCAAGTTTGACATTTAATAATGAGTTAGTTCGATGGCTCTACTCGAGTTATTAGGGAACAAAAAAAGAATGAAGGAATTGCTCCATGGGAAGCCGAGAAAATGCATTTTTTTAACGTATACCGATTTTGAACTTTGAGGGTTACATTTTCTCCAACCTAATTTTTGATTGGAATTTAGCTATTTTTGGCAATTTTCACACGTATTATCGATAGTTTTTATTATAATAATATATGTTATGAGTATTTTAAGGATATGAAAATTGGTGTGAGAAAGAGGACACAAATAAAAATGTGATGGTTTGAAAATTATGATCCTATTGTTTATATCTTTGCCGTAAATTCCGGTCAAATTTCACCGGTTGTATCTCAGGAATCACTCGTCATAATTAAACGTTTTTTCTTTTAAAAGAAGCGTCCTGCCGCTGTTTTTCGAATAACGTTTTCACAATTTAATTTAGTTTTATATTTCCCGAGATATTCTATTTGTTTATAAGCCAAAAAATTGTTTATAATTTTAAAATATTCCTGAGGCCGCTTAAATAGTCTAATTTCAATTCTGTAAAGTACATTAGATAGGTATAGTACCTTTTTATGAAAAAATCATAGTTATTCTTATGCATCATAATTATTTTCGTTATTATAGCGACCGTAAATTTTTAATTAAAAATTCAATTGTTGCTAAACTGTTCATTCAATTTCCATCGGCTTCTGGAATTATAATCTATATGAAAAGGTCTTTTATCGTACCAAGTTATTTAATTATTGATTAACAATTACTTATCTAAAATTTTAGTTGAAAATTAAAGATTTTGTTGGAAAAACCGCTTTTCCGGGGAAAGTTTTCGTCGAAGTGAATCGGTAAAAACACGTCTCTATGCAGAATTTAATTGCGGTGAATTTTTATTTGGGTATTTTTGGTGTAAAATTAAAATCTTTGGAGTTATAGAGCAAAAATTGAAAAAACACGATTTTCGGGCGCCATTTTGTTTATAAAAAAAGTAGCACACTATCTGCGGACTTTGCATACCTATATTATTAATACATAGAATAATAAGATTCGATTCCAGCAATAAAATTGCTGGTAAATAATTTTTCCTTGTATTTTGCTAATTAGCCCAGAGTAAAAGTGCAGAGACTTAGATGGGCTGGTCACATTGCTAGGATGTCAGATCACGAATACACTAAGAGATTAACATTTTCAAAACAAGAGGGCACAAGAAGTAGAGGACGACCACGAAGAAGGTGGATTGATGATGTGGAAGAAGACCCAAAGATTCTAAGGGTCAGAAAATGGAGGGAAGTTGCCAGGAATCAACAGGAGTGGTGATTTCTTTGCGAGCAGGCCAAAATTCACAACGGATTGTCGAGCCACTTATGATGATGATGATGATGATGATGATGATGATGATGATGATGATGATGATGATGATGATGATGATGATGATGATGATTTCATTATTACCATAACCCTGAACTCCTGAGGCTTAGGCCGTACCAACCCTTTTATTGGCTAACAAATGTATAATCACATGTTAGGGCAATATTTAAAAATGAACGGTACTGATCACACATCCAGTCTCGACCACAGCATAACGCAAACTGCCTTGTGGAGCACTTGCTAATGTTGAGAAAGCCAAAACCGCAAATGGTAATAACGGCAAGATAACTATATTATATGACATTATTCCACAATGAAGGCAACGCCTAAAGGAACGTATTAGGCCATAAAAAACAGATTTACCGTTTTTTTAGGGTTATGGCACTATTGAAGTCAGGATGCGATATGTTATTTATAATAATGTTAGGTATACATATATAGATTCTACATTAGGAAAAAATAAGTTTTCAGGAATAATATTTGTGCATCTGTCTCCTTAAAAAGAGAACTAAGGTTCTCTGTTTATCAGGAACAACAATTGTCTACTTTTAGCTAAATGGATAAGTTCCTTTCCAAGTATCCAGATTTTGTAGGTATCACCATGTACATAGATATATTCACATCAGTCAGTCAGCAAAGAGATTCGTCCTGCTGAGTGAAAATAAACACGCAGCAGCGAAATTGAAAGCCATGAATAGAGGTGCGCTTTCACAATTAAATGCGCCTCTGCCTGATTCGATTTATGCGAATTGAGAATTGATGCCACACTCGACAAGAATTGAGTAAACATATCCGACGCCAAGAATTTTCATCGTTGCAGTATCGGACTAAACTTTCATTCACAAATTGCAAGTTCATAAAGAACTTCATAAAGCTTTGGAATTTATTTTTTGTTTTATTTTGTTTCTATATCAAAAAAAACGTAAACTCTGTGACAAAAAAATTCTTGATAGTACGTCCTTTAAAAGTAAAATATTGCAAAACCTCTAAATTTTAAAGAACCGCTTGAAATGACATGAAATTTATCATACACATATAAAATTTATCATACACATTTATCATACACATATCATACACATAGCTAACAAGTCATAGAAAAAAAGTGATATTGTGCCGATGTGTGCTTTTGCCCTAGGGGTGAAAAATATATGTTCGAAATAAAATGGATAAAATGTTTAAAATGTTTAAAATTCTAACCAACTTTTGTTCTATAAAGTTTTTTCACCAAGTTAATACTTTTCGAGTTATTTGCGAGTGAATATGTTAATTTTTCTACAAAATAACCACGTTTTCAGACGGTTTTTCGCAAATTAACTCTAAAAGTATTTGGTCGAAAAAAAAATCTTATCAAACATATAGCACATAAAAAAGTAAAAAACATGGTGTATATATTAGGTGACTATACCTAGTAGAAGAAGAGTTATAGCTAATGAAAAATAGGTTTATATTCGTCAAATTCCAAATCGAATATTTTAACGTGCCATAACCAAAAAACGAAGCACTTTTTTGGGGAAAACTCATTTTAACTTTTTTAAAGTGTTTAAAAAAATACTTATTTTTGTTTTTTTTTTTTTTTAATTTTTAGCATTAAAAGTAAGCAAGTTACGTTCAAGGTCCCTTTTTTTTGATAAGAAATCGGGAAAATCACCCCCTTACTAGCAAATGAACTTAATTGTTACCACTTCACAAGTTTTTTACTCGCGTATGTATTGATCATATGATCTGTAAGTTTGTTCGGTTCAAAGTCCTTATTTTTGAAAGAGCTGTAGTTAAATGGGCTTGAACGAGTCACTTATCACGAGTGTATGCAAATTTAGAAACACCGAATCTTAACCAATTTTTGTCTTACAGAAAAAGAAAAGAATAAAAAATATTCAGAAAAGTAAAGCTGACTTTTCTTATTGTTTAAGATTTTTGGTATCTCTAATTATTTTTAAGTTATTTTGAAAAAAAGCATTTCATCTGGATCTCATGGCATCAACTGGAAAAGATTGGAAGCTACAGAGACGTCATGTTACCGTCTAATAGATGGGTCAACATGGGAAGACCTAGTTCCGAATGCAACTATCCGAGAAAGGCTGCAGTATACACCACTAAGGGAGGTGGCCTAGAACAGGACAACATACTCCACCAGGCCATAAGAAGACTTCTTAAGAGACAAGAGACATCACCGCAAAAAATCGCATATAGAGGATGAACAGAGAAACATCGACTGATCGACCATCTGATCAGATAATAGCCCTGTCGTTGCAAAACCGGTAAGGAAAATAGGTATGATGGCACAAGAAGTACCTACAGAAGAAAATGTTTAGACGACCAAGGCATGAAGACTCAGGGATCCACAACGGAAGCAGTCCAAAGGAGATGGGGCAGCAGCGGAAGATCAATGAAGAAACAAAACATTTTAAGTGAATTTATTATAAATATTATAAGGGCAATAAAAGTTTTTATTTTTATTTTTATTTTCTATTTTATTTGAAGCAGCAGTAATGTAGTGAACAGTGAACATTATACTAGCTCCATGGCTCAGGAAACTGAGCTCTCGAAAGATCTCATGACGACGTAAGTCGAAAGCTTGACTTCTACGTAGTCCAACTGGGAAACTGGGTAAGTTTGATTATTAGAAAACCAATTTATAATATATAGAAGATGATATTGGAACAGTAGAACGAATGAGAGAAAATACTGAAGAAAAACATAAAGGAAGACTAAAGACAAACACATTAGAAAAAGTATTTATATCTTTTTTAATTAAATTAGTCCAATTTTTTATCACGCGCTTAAGAGTTAGTAGATATTAGGCTGTTTTTTCCTAGTAGTATATGCCGATTTATCTTAGATGGATTAATAATAGACCCATCCCTGACAAAACAAACATATCCTTTGTCAAGAATTCCATCATTCTCATCGACATGATACTCGGTACACATACACATCTCTTAATATATTCATAATCAAGTAGATGGTGGTGCTCTTCGGCACAGGCACATCGGCAAACACAATATTGACGACGTAGAGGAAGTGAATCTATATTGTTTTACGCTTGTGGAATTAAACGAAAGTGGTATTAACCCTTACTTCACCGTTTCCATTCGGCAGCAACATCGGCGGTTAATCAAGCAGGCTTGTGTCAACATGTAGAGGACCCCTAAAGAACTTCACTGAGTATTTATCGTTTTTAGAGAATTATCAAGAACTTTTTAGATTTTAAATTTTAATTAAACAAAATAAAAAAATAATAATAATTTTGGAAAATACATACAGGGTGTTTTATTAATGATTGGAAATAAGTATGTTAACTGTAGATTCCTGGGCTCAAAATATTAAGATTGAAGTCAAATCACTTAAAAAGGTGGCTGCTTACTTAATTATAGGGCGTTTTATTTAAAAATTTAAAAACTATTATTACCCAGTACTTTAAAACTATTTGACATATCCATGTAATACTTGGCAGAAAGTGTAAGTACTGTACACATTACTAAATTATGTTAAATAAACGTTTCTGGCTACTAGGTAATAGAGGCGTACGACAGGGGAATGTGATTGGTTGACCATTCCCAAATTATACGCCACTGGCGTAATTTCTATTTTTCTCCAATACTTTCTATGTAAATAATATACTCTTCATTCGTAACGATAAAATCATTCGTTTTCGAATATTTGCAGTTAAAAATGTAGCGGCACAGTTGTTTTGATTAATGTATTAATAATAATTATGTCTGTGTTTTTGGGTTATACTTATAGGATTACTTTCATTACGCAAATTAGTCGTTATGACGTTTAATAATTGTCATTTAATTTTTTTATATCTTTTTTATAACAACTTTAGAATATCCTTCAAGGAAGGTTTAAAAGGTGAGAAAATCAATCAAACTAAAATGAAATAAATAACCAGTGTATATCTTCAATATTTACTTCATAATATTTAACAGAACCTGTAATCTTTAAAGCGAATACTTCTTGTCGCTACACAAGATAATAATCATAATGAATTAACATGAAATGAGGATGAATAAAATATACTAAAGTAAAATAGGAAATCTTCTTTTATTTGTAACAAACCAGTAGTTTCAATTTTATAATATAATAATAATTAAAATGAAATAATTAAACATAAATATAAGATAATAATGAAAATGTAAATAATAAATACATTCTATATTTAACACAGATCAAACAAAGTGACAAAATCGGCTAATTCGAAATATTTGCAATGTACGTACCATATCATTGGACAGTTTAATATCCCTATATACCAACGATTTACCATGAATGTAATTGAATGCTTGGGAAATGTCATACCTATATCCAGTCCCACAAAAGAGATTCCTCAAACAGACATATTATATCTGCAGACAAAATCAGCCAAACTGATTTGCGATATCTAATAAAAGGTCGTACGAAGCTGGTTTTGTTGAATATAGTATGATAGCACGACGATACTTTAGTGATAAGAAGACATAAAATTTCAATAGTATATAACGCGCCATAAGAAGTAAAATCACTTCTTTCGCAAGTATTTATTGTCTTTCGTTTTTAAAATATATATCTATACAGTGAGCACGTAAAGGTTGGAATAAATTCATTTTCTCGAGAATGGACAATTTTGGAAAAAATCCCGAATCAGGTCAATTTTTATTTTTAAATTACGACTTTTTAGCATACATATCATACTAGTGACGTCATCCATCTGGGCGTGATGACGCCATCGATGATTTTTTTTAAATGGGAATAGGGGTCGTGTGATAGCTCATTTGAAAGGTAATTTAATTCTATATTCAGTAATATAAGCATTTACATAATTATTTATACAGAGTGTCCAAGAAAACATTTGTTTAATTCAATTTATTGACATAAAAAGAAGAATGCACGTAATTCATTTAATCCAAAATACATTTTACTGCTCTCAGAAAACAGAAAAAAATGTTTATTTGAAAAATAGTCATTGCTTTTCGCTTAAACTAAATGTTCAAACTGTCCAGAGTAAGGTGGGTGGCGGCTTTGATATTGAATTTAAGCAAAAAACAATATTTATTTGTCAAATAAATATTATTTCCTGTTTTCTGATAGATGTAAAATGTATTGCGAGTTAAATAAATAACACACATTCTTCTTTTTATGTCAATAAATTTAATTAAAAAAAAATTTTTGGACACTCTGTATAAATAAATATGTTAATGTTTATATTACTGAATAGAGAATTAAATTACCTTTCAAATGAGCTATCACACGACCCCTATTCTCATTTAAAAATTTTTAAGATGACATCACGCCCAGATGGGTGACATCTGTAGTATGATACGTATGCCAAAAAGTCGCAATTTAGAAATAAAAATTGACCTGCTTTGGGATTTTTTTCTAAAATCGTCCATTCTCGAGAAAATGAATTTATTCCAACCTTTACGTGCTCACTATATATGTATAAAAGAGATAAATTAAAGGAAGTCAGCAAAAATAAAAGGGTGTAAGAAAAAAATAGAGGAAGTCAGAAAAAATCGGAGCGATATACAATAAAATAGGGGGAAGTACAAAAATTGAGTGCAGTGGCTGTGGGAGGCAATTGATTGTATCCCCCGTAGCATGGCGACGGGTAAAATCACTAAACAATAATTATTGAAAATTTCAAAAGTTCATGAAAGTACTGTACCTATAAATTTCAGTTAAGCAAATCAGAATGAGGGGTTAGTCCATATTCCGTTATTAAAAAAAAAAAGAAAACCAAAAGACTTTCTAAAGTAATTTTTACTTCATTTGTCAACGCTTGAACGGTGAGATATACGCCAAGCACATTAAAATTCACAAGAGCGTCATTCATTAATTAAAGTAAAACATTTTCTAGATTCAAAAACTAATTAGTTGTTTACTCTTTCAAAGTTTTCAGACTAATCCTTTTATATCAACTACTTTGCTCTTAACAATACTTCCAAGAAAAAGCTATTTTCCTGTTGTTTTTTTATTAAGCTGAAAAATTATTTACAGAATTTTAAGTAAAATTGACTACAAAGAACTGCCATTGAATGGATTGTACATAAATTCAAATAAATAATTGTTTTAATATTATAATAATAGCACAATTATATGTGGTAATAGGATAAGACATGATGACCTCGAGTAGGCGTAAAGAAACTTACTACGAAGTAAAAACTTCTTCTGTAAAAGGGCCTTCTTCTTGCAGTACCGTCTTCTATCGGAGGTTGGCTACCATCACAGCAATCCTAACTTTGTTGGTTGCAGCTCTGAACAACTGTATTGAACTGCACCCATACCACTCCCTTAAATTTCGCAACCAGGAAATCCTCCTACGTCACACATGTCTCTTTCCCGAGATTTTTCCTTGGATTATGAGTCTTAGCACAGAGTACTTTTTTCCTTTCATTATGTGACCTAGATATTCCAGTTTTTTCGTTTGTATGGTTTTTATGACTTCGCATTCCTTCCCCATCTTCAGCAAAACATTTTGATTTGTTACTCTCTCTGTCCAAGGTATTTTCCACATTCTCCTGTAGTACCACATCTCGAATGCTTCAATGTTAATGTTTATCTTTTTCAGTGTTCAAGCTTCCATGCCGTACAGCAGAACTGAGAACACATAGCACCTTAACATTCTCGTTCTTAATTTCAAATTTATGTCCCGGCATCATACGAACTTTTTCATTTTGACAAATGATTGTCTCGCTATCTCTATTCGCCTCTTAATTTCTCTTGTCTTGTCAGTAGTATGAGTGAACCAAACCCCTAAATATTTTATTTGCAAAATGGTATAAAATTAAAAATATTAACGAGGTGAGATCACCCTTACATTACACTATTAAAGTAATAAATTTTATAAGTATTGTGACATTAGGTCGATGTTAAAGGCTTTTATTTTTAAGGAAAATATACACAGAGTCTCGCTCGAAAACATGGATGTGGACCAACAAGTAATAATATAGATAATCAACATCCAACAAATAATAATATATTATAATAATAGAAAGTCGCAGGCTGGGCTTGGACAATAACTTTTCCAAAACCAAAATCATGGTATTCCACAAGAACCCCCATGAACAAATTACAACCAACATACAAATAAATGGTATCACCCTTTCGGGTTCCCAAAGCTTCATATTCCTGGACAGAGAGCTAAGTAGTCAACTAGACCACTTAAAAGAAATTAGAAGACGCATTGAAATAGTAAGGTTTGGTTTCATGAACATGCGTAAAACGCTCTGTAACCCCAAGCTATCAGTCACAATAAGATTGAGAACACTAAAGTGTTGGTCTCTATTACTATATAGCTATGGGACCTGAACGTTAAAACAGTATGACGTCAACAAACTGAATTAATTCGAAATGTGGATGTGCCGCCGATTTCTAAGAATAAGCTGGACCTGCAGAACTACGAATGAAGAAGTACTGGAAATAATGAACACACGTCCTCATCTGGTCAATACGATCAAAATTAGAAAGACGTCACATCTAGAACACATAATGCGCCATAGGGAATTTGAACAGTTCCAGGTAATATTAGAGGGCCAAATCGAAGGTAAAAGGGGTATAGGAAGAAAGAAAAAATCCTGGCTCCGAAACATCAGAGATTGGATCCACACAACAGGGAATGACTTAATTCGTCAAGCCCAGAACAGAAAGAAATTTGTCATATTGATCGCCAACCTCAATAGCGAAGGTACTTAGGAGGAGGAGGAGGAAAGTGAAAGAGCTGAATAGCCCATCGCTTAGCGAGAAACGTCAACAGGTTAAGGTATCATACCTCACGAAGGTATCAAAATTCTCGATTTTTAGAGGTTTAGGTGAGCAGTTTAAAAGCAAATATGTAGAACCTCGATTATCCGTCAGGGCACCGGACCAAGGGTATGACGGATAATCGAAAAGACGGTTAACAGAACATTAAAAAAGTTAAAAATTGATAATACAATTCTCAAATTTGATTTGTTTGTTTTGTTTGATAATACAATAAGAGGAATTTGTGTTCGTGTTAATATTGTCGAATTTGGTTTAAAATATTCTGAAATCTTTGTTTGGTTTACTGATGCTTCACATTTTGCAAGGGCTGAATTTCTTAATCGGCGTAAGATCATGCAATCTACTTTATTGGATTCTTCTTGTCGAGAATACCACTCGATGAATTATTGCATATGCGATGCAGTTTCTCTAGATTATTTACGCAAATCTTTGCCAGTTACAATAGGTTTATCAACATAGCTACAGTCAAATTCCAAGTCTGTGTCAGCTTCTGAATCTGTTTGGGGTGCCTTTGTTGCCATTTCAACAATTTCTTTATCTGTCAGCAATTGATAGTCGTTTGTGTCCTCATCACAAATTAAACATTCCTTTAAGTCATCTTTAGGCAACGAAAACAAAACAGTTGATTCAGCCATAACTTCATTTGTTACCGCATTGTACATTTCAGCACATTTCGTTTGGCTTATCGCAATGCTAAAAAAAAATGAATTGATGACTAAAATTTTTTTTATGTGCTCAATACAACTTCTGTACGGACCTGACGGTTAAGAGAGGTGACGGTTAATGGAGAGACGAATAATCAAGGTTCCACTGTAATCACAAAAAAAATTGGGATCTTGTGATCCACAAGTGAGAAAGGTCGACAGGTTCCATAGCTCGCGAAGATATCAAAATTCTAGATTTTTAGAGGTTTAGTTGAGGAGTTTAATAGCAACTATCCAAAAAAATTCCTTTGGGATCTTATATGTAAAAAACCACCTCCAAAAATTTTTTGTTTAATTCGGAGTTATTCGAAGCACGAAAAAAACTTTAATTAACAAAGTTGTAGATCTTTTTGAGATCTTTTGATTCGTCACTGTCTAAATATGGCTGCGTCACTTAAAAGCTGTTTTATAGTGCGCCTAATTTATATTTGGCCTAAAGGCGTCTTGATATTTGACAAGTTGAAAACATTCACTTGAAAAGTAGGCGGCAAGAATATTACGTTTTCTAAAGTTTTGGTAAAGAGACACACGAGAAAAAAATTCTTCAAAAGCTTTAAAAAGGGGTATTTTTGGGCATTTTAAGGCTCTCAGAAGGGGCCACAGGGACATACTCAAATTTGGGGAAATCGGTAGACCTCCCCCAACAAACATAAATAAAAAGTTAAAATAATGCTCATGAATGAATCATAATCATTGTCTTTGCCTTATCTTTATGCGAGGTCGGCTTCCCTAATTGCATTTCTCCACACAATTCTATCTTGGGTCATATCAATATAATTACCCTTTACCAACATGTCCTGCCTAATCGTCTCCCCACAGGTCTTCTTTGGTCTTTCTCTCCTACTGCTTCCAGGAATCTGCACTTCAGCCATTCTTCCTATTGGGTGATTAACGTCTCGACGTTGAACATGACCAAACCATCTTAACCTATGCTCTCTCATTTTGGCATCAATTGGAGCCACACCTAGACTTCCCCTAATATACTCATTTTTAATTTTATCCTTTTTTGTCACTCCACTCATCCATCTAAGCATTCTCATTTCCGCCACATGCATTCGTTGTTCCTCTTTCTTTTTCACTGCCCAACATTCAGTTCCGTCTTACATATTATCATAGCCGGTCTTATGGCTGTTTTATAGAATTTTCCCTTCAGCTTCATTGGAATTTTTCTGCCACACAACACACCACTCGCTTCCTTCCACTTCATCCATCCAGCCCTAATTTTACTGCATGCATCTCCATTACTCTGTAATACCGATCCTAGGTACTTAAAACTACATATTGATTTTCACAATCATTTGACCGTTCAAAGATACCATTTTGTTTGTAGTAACTCCATCTTTAAATGAACATTCTAAATAGGTACTCTGTTTTTGTCCTACTAAGTTTTAAACATTTTTCCTCCAGAGCTTGTCTACACTGTTCCAGTTTTTGTTCTGTCTCTTTCACTATTTCCTACTAACACTACATCATCATCATACATTAAGCACCATGGAATATTACCCTGCAGTTTCGCTGTTATCTGGTCCAAAACTAATGAGAATAAATACGGACTAAGCACCGAGCCCTGGTGCAATCCTACTTTCACATGAAATTTATCAGTCTCTCCCACACCTGTTCTAACACTAGTCGTTACTCCCTCATACATATCTCTCACAATTTTTACATATTCACCAGGGACTCCTTTCTTGTTGAGTGCCCACCACAAAATCTCTCGAGGAACTCCATCATATGCTTTCTCAAGATCAATGAATATCATATGAGCGTCTGTTTCTTTTTTCCTGTATTTTTCCATCAATTGCCTTATAATGAAAATTGCATCTGTTGTTGCATAAAGCTAAATTGATTATCGGATATTTCGGTTTCTTCACGTATTCGTCTTTCAATTACTCTTTCCCATATTTTCATGGCGTGACTATAGTAGTTTTATAGCCTTTTAGTTTGTACATTGTTGTATATCTCCCTTGTTTTTGTAGACAGGTACTAATATACTGCTTCTCCATTTGTCCGGCATTTGTCCAACTTGCATAATTCCATTAAATAAACCTGCTAGCCAACTTGTTCCTGCCTCTCTCAATGCTCTCCATACTAAACCCAGAAATACCATCTGTTCCGACTGCTTTTCCTTTCTTTATTTTTTGAAGGGCTCGAGCCACTTCTAGTTTGTTATTTTGGTGACCATTGCTGTTACTGCCTCTGTTAACTGTCAAATAAAAACTGTTGGCTGTCTGTCAAATTCTTCATTTAATAAACTGTTAAAGTACTTTCTCCATCTCTTTTTGACTCATGAATGAATATATGCCAAAATTACTCCAGATTAATATCCAAGAAAATTAGTCGACGACCTAGTGTCTATCGTATAATATTTCAAGAACGTCCTGAACGGATTTATCACACTGCTCCTACAGGGATCTTTTTTATACAGTTGTTGACGTGTTCTTGAACTCAATCCCAAGTGGAACTCGCATTCGTATCGGTCAAAAAGGAAATAACGACAATTCATTTATTACCAATTTCAAGATGACTATGGCCAGAACAAACGAAAGTATCCGATGATTAACTGCTGGGATTAAACGACATTCTTTTATCTCTGATTTATATATGGATCTCTAGTAGGCCGTGGAGAGCTGTATTTGTTGATGTAATTGAGGTTGAGAACGATCGAGGGGAGCTATGCTTTCATTGTTTGCCTTAAAATTTTCTCAATGTACAAATTAATGGAAAGATTAGAAATAGAGAGAATACTTAGTTGAAGATAGTGTTTAAGTGGTAAGATGTCGGTAAGGTCTATTTGCCCTTGGGGAATAGTTTATGCAATAAACACTAAGAGGGCAATATTTAGAATACCGTCTAATAATCACTATATGAAAATCAAGGATACGATGATATCATTATAACTAATTTCTTCTCTTCTTTGCATATTTTATATACAGTGTAACAAAGCCAAATGAAATAAATTCATTATATCGTAACCCTGTGACTTTAACGAAAAATTCCGAAACAAGTCGATTTTTATTTTTAGTATAGGATTTTTTTGGCATATAATATATCATGCTAGTGACGTCATCCATCTCGGCGTGATGACGTAATCGATGATTTTTTAATGAGAATAGGGGTCATGTGCTAGCTCATTTGAAAGGATATTCAATTCTCTATTCAGTAATATAAATATTAACATAATAATTATTTATACAACAAAAATGTTTTTAAATTCAATTAATTAACACAGAAAGAAGAATGTATGTAATTTATTTAACTCAAAATATATTTTACTGCTCTCAGAAATCAGAAAAAAATATTTATTTCAGGAATAAACATTGCTTCTCGCATACATTAAATGTTTAAAATGCCATGAGGCAGGTGGGTGGCAGCTTGAACATTGAATTTAAGCGAAAAGCAATGTTTATTTCTCAAATAATAATTTTTTTCCTCTTTTATGACAGCAGTAAAATGTATTTTGATTTAAATAAATTACATACATTAATTTATTTAAACTTTTTTTTGGACACCCTGTATAAATAATTATGTTAATGTTTATATTACTGATTAAAGAATTGAAGAACTTTCAAATAAGCTAGCACGCGACCCCTATTCTCGTTTTAAAAAATCATCCATTACGTCATCACGCCTAGATGGATGACTACTTCACTAGTATGATATATATTTCAAAAAATCATAATTTAAAAATTAAAAAGGCCTGTTTCGGGACTTTTCTTTAAAGTCACCAGTTTATGAAATAATGAATTTATTTCATTTCGCTTGGTCACACTGTATAAAAACTGACTTGTTCTGTTTTTTCTCGCTCAAAAATAAGAATTATATAATAAGAATTATAAGATTGTTCCTGTAGTAGGTATATTTAAATGTTTGGATATTTTAGTTGATATTAAATTGACTTTAGTTCCAATAGTGAGAGGGGAACGATATTGCGTGTGTGTGTCACAATTAGAGGTTTCCAATCTGTGGGGCACGCCCCCCTAGGGGGGCACGATACTGTTACAAGGGGGGCATGTAGCTGTTACAATTGCTTGTTACTATCAGGAAATTGTAACAAAATATCTGAAAATTTATTTAAAATTGGAGTAAATACTATTGAAAAGCAAATTTTATTTTTTTTTTGTATATTTTTACATGATATGGTATACTATTTTGTAGCCCATTAAATAAATTATGATATCAGTTGAGTATTTATCAAATAAATTGTTAGAAAAATTAAGGGGGCGCAACAATTTTTGTTTTTTTTAAGGGGGCTCAGGTACAAAAAGATTGGAAACCACTGCCTGGTGGTGATGGGTGGAGTATGAGTTTTGGCATCCTATTTTTTAGAGTCCAGAGAAATAAGATTTTTCTCGTGACACATCCCCCTCCAGGCCGAAACCAAATTTTTTGAGTAGTATGGACATCTATGTATATTAATAACCTATATATTTCCTGCAGCTGGTTTTGATGATATACATAGTTATAAACAAATGAAGATCAAAAAACGGTAAATTTTCGCTTTTTTCTTCTATTACTAAAAAGTGAAGCATTCTAAATAAATTTGAGAATAAGAAACTCATAAATCGTATAAAAAACTTCAATATGGCGTTCGCTGAATATGTCCATCCTTATTTGGTGCTTAGAAAATTGCAAAATAAATCATAAATTTTGAGATTTTATAAATGTTCATAACTTATGTAAGAATTAAGTTATAACTTTTTTATTAAACGGAATGCTGAGTCTTCTTGTGCTTAAATTATATTTTAAATTTCAAAGCAATTGGTCAAATAGTTTAAAAGTTATTTAATTTGTTTATCCCAAATTCATTATTTTTGCAACACTATAAGTCAGAAAATTATGAGGTTACAGTAATATTTCGGACAGTTTATGAAAGAAGAACTCTATTAAAAAATAGACAAAAAGTAATTTTAAACAGTGTAAAATTATTTTGCAAAAACATGTCGATTCTTTGCTTACTTATAAACAATTAGAATAACTTTTTAACCGATACCCGTAGAAAAATTATTTTTTCATATTTAGAAAGATTGAGGTTTTATACACATTTAGAAAGAAAAACAATTGTCCTAGGACAATTAGGTATGAAGTTAGCCCCCCTTTTTAATTCACATGTCCTTGCAAAATAATTTTGCAATATTTAGAATTATTTTTTGTCATTTTCTTTAAATTAAATTAATAGTGTAAATATTCTTCTTTTCATCTTCAGAAAACTTCATCATTTTCTGACTTATAGTGTTGCAAAAAAATTTATTTGGGATAAACAAATTAAATAAATTTGTGATCAATTACTTTGAAATTTAGGGTGTGATTTAATCATCAGAAGTCTCAGCATTCCGTGTAATAAGAAGGTTCCAAGTTAATTTTTACATAAGTTATGAATATTTATAAAAATCAAAATTTATGATTTATTTTGCAATTTTCTAAGCAACCCATAAGAATAGAGATATTCAGCGAACGCCATATTGAAGTTTTTTATACGATTTATGAGTTTCTTACTCTCAAATTTGTTTAAAATGCTTAACTTTTTGGTAATAGACGAAAAAAGCGAAAATTTACCGTTTTTTGATCTTCATTTGTTTATAACTATGTATATCATCAAAATCGGCTGCAGGAAACATATATAGGTTATTATTATAGATGTCCATACTACTCAAAAAATTTGGTTTCGGCCTGGAGGGGTTTGTGTCACCAGCAGGATATGTATTTTTTTCCTTATTTCTAACTATATTGAAAAATCTGGAATTCTACTTGTCGAAGTTATGGATATAGGAGACTCAGAAACTCAGAATGATATTTGGCCCTCAAAGAGATGGATTGATAGGAGAGTGGAGAAGGCGCAGCAATAGGAGAAGATGGGTAGGTCATGTGGTAAGATCAGAGGAAGACAGAGTGTTAAAGACAGTATTTTTTGAGGGCCAGAAAAAGCTAAGAGGATGATTTTGAGGCCGATTTATCTAGGATTAGGGTACATCAATGGAAAATGCCAGCAAAAGAAGAAGAAGAAGCTATGGAGACTAATTGATTGTAAAAAAGTGGACGGACTCTTATGTATTCGTGGTCTTTTCAAGAAAAATTAAAGTTGGCTGCTTTCACATCAAATTGTACCCCATACAATAACTAGTTATTGTACTCAAACTCAAAAACTCAAGTGAGTTTATTAATATGCTTTGTAAAACATTAGGAAACATTTTAGCGATTTATTTATAGATTTATACACGGGAAAGTTTCCTACTAAATGAAGTTAGTCTAAAAAAACGAGTTTGTCGGACTATCCAATTTCTTAAAGTCGAAAAAGGTGACGTGAGTTCACCCCTAAAAACAATTATTCAAGCATTAATAAGTCAGCACGACCTGTTAATGACAGGAGCGAGATGCCGTTGCCGTGTTTCTTGTATAAGCTCGTAACACGTTAGCGGTCAGGTCGGAAAATTAGCAATTTCCTTTACCGGTCGCAGCGAACGGGCGAGAAGAGCGAGATAGCCTCCGGGGAGTTGCAGACTCCTCTAGACAACCAATTTATTTGCATAAATAATCAGACAGAATGCAAATCGACGAGGTCGAAGCATTAATTACGTCTCTATGTATATTGTCTTGGGACAAAGACAAGATATATGCA
This sequence comes from Diabrotica virgifera virgifera, assembly GCF_917563875.1. Taxonomy (NCBI): domain Eukaryota; kingdom Metazoa; phylum Arthropoda; class Insecta; order Coleoptera; family Chrysomelidae; genus Diabrotica; species Diabrotica virgifera. Next base: position 6,360,850 of record NC_065446.1, on the reverse strand, counting down.
CTTGCTTGTTGCTTAAAAACTGTTTTATTGTTTTTTTTTTATTTAATTTAATTAATACCTTATTGGTATAACATGTTTCTTTATGTTTTACGTATGGCTTATTTATGTTTCGTGGACTTAAGAAAGCATTTGACAGGATTCAATTTAAAGGGCGTTATCCATTTGTTATACTCAAGAGAAGTAGAATACCTCTAGGAATAATTAAAACGATCGAAAACATCTACCAGAAAAACACAATAAAAGTATAAGTAGAAGATGAACTAACTGACCCAATTAAAGCTGGCAATGGGATAAGACAAGAGGATTCCTTGAGTCCTTTATTGTTCAACCTGATCATGGATGAAATAATAAAAAAAGTAAGAACTAAAAAAGGATACCAAATGGGGGGAAAACAACTTAAAATAATCTGCTATGCAGATAATGTAATACTAATCTTTCAAAGTGAATATGATTTACAACGTATGCTGCACCAATTTAACATAACCGCCAGAAAATTTAACATTTTAATTTCCCCAAAAAAGACAAAATGCATGGTTATAACAGCAAATCCAATAAGATGTTGGAGCTGGATGGTCAGATAATACAACAAGTGATGGAGTTTAAATAGGCATCATACTATCCAGCGACGGAAAACTTGACACCGAAGTGGAAGATCAACTCAATAGAGCAAACAGAGCCGCAGGTTGCCTGAATGACACAATATGGAGAAATAAAAATATCGCAAAAGAAATAAAAGGCAGAGAATTTACAAAACAGTCATCAGACCAATAATGACATACGCGGCAGAAACATGACCTGACACAGAGAGGACAACAAGATTGCTCGAAACAGCGGAGATGAAAACCCTTCGACACATCGATAGTAAGACACTATGAAACATAGCTAGAAGTACAGATATACGACGGAGATGCAAGGTGGATAACATTAATAACTGGGTAAGAAACAGAAGAATAAAATGGAATGACCACATAAGCTGAATGACAACAAATAGAGTAGTAAGGACAGCGAGAGACGGTACCCCAATATGAAGACGATCAGTGGTAAGGCCACGAAAACGATAGAACGACAATTTACTGGAGGCACATTGAAAAAACAGAGTCATGCCTATACAAAAAGTAGAAGAATTATGGCTTAAACATAAACAGCTACTTATGTGAACTGAATTGATTTTGTATATTATAGGGTATATCAAAATAAACGGGACGGTGGAATATTTCGCGAAATAAACATCGGATCGAAAAACTGAAAAATACGTGTTCAATATTTTTCAAAAATCTATCAAATGGCACCAAACATGACTCCCCACTCCATCCCCTGGAGGTGGAGAGGAGGTCGTTTTAAAATCTTACATAGCAACCCCCATTCTTTATGGTAGGGGGGCCCAAGCGGGTATTTTGCGCTTTACTCGAGCGTGTCAGAAAATCACATGGGGAAAGATCTTGTATCCTTTAAATGTACCTCACCGTATGTGGACTCTTAATACAGGGGCGTGCGTTGGGGGCAGTCTGTAAGGAAAACGTCACATTAAGACAAGGTAAGTTAAGTACTTGAAGAACAGCGTATATTTCAAAATTTGAGCGGGGCGCAAGGAGATGGGCGAGTCACAAAGTTTCACAAAAAAATAGCGAATATTTCGCGAAATGAACATCAGATCGAAAAACTGAAAAATACGTGTACAATATGTTTCAATAATCTATAGAATTATATCAAATATAACCCCACGGAGGGGGTGAGGGGTAACTTTAAAATTTTAAATAGGAACCCCGCGATATTTCGCGAATTGAACATCAGATCGAAAAACTAAAAACTTTGTGTTCAATATTTTTCAAAAATTTATCGAATGACGCCAAACAAGACACTACCAGGAGTTGGGGTGAGGGTTCATTTTAAAATCATAAATAGGAACCCCAATTTTTTATTGCAGACTTGGATTTCTTACGTAAAAATAACTTTATGGATAGATGGCGCTATAATCGGAATAAGCGATTTTTGGAAATGGAAAATTAAATTAAAAAATGGAAAATCCTCACTAAAATGGAAAACTTAACTTTTTTTGGTTTTAGGACCTACTCTTCACAACCCAATAGGTCCCTATGACGCTTTAGTAAATGAAAATTTAGCATCCAAGCCTTCCCCTACTATTATTACAGATTTGTATTCCTTATGTAAAAATAAGTAATTTTTATTCGAGACATTTTTTCGAATTTTTCATAGATGGCGCTGTAATCGGAAAAACGATTTATCCTTATACCCTACAAAACTTGAAAAGCACGTGTTCAATAGTTTTCAAAAATCTATCGAATGACACAAAACGTGACCTTTGTACTTGATAATTTTGAAATCTTAAATAGGAACCCCCATTTTTTTATTGCAATGCGTTTCTTGTGCTGATTCTACAAAATATTCTTGAAAAAAATGGATTCAGTACCAGCAAAATTAATTTGCAGACTCCTGCATATGTTCGGAACTCATGTATATATGTAGGTAAATTCTTCTTCTGCTTCTTCTACTTCAGCTTGTTTGCATCCACTCTTGGACAAAGGCCTCTCCCATAAGTTCTCCATACTTCTCGGTTTTGTGCTATTTGGTGCCAGTTTCTCCCCATTTTTGTTTTGATGTCGTCTATCCATCCATTTTGTGGTCGTCCTCTACCACGACTATGCTCTGCGCGAGCACTAGTTAGTAATAATTAAGTAAGATTATAGAGCCCCGGTAATAATATGAACATTTATTTAAAATTTACATTTTGGTAAGTACTCAGAAATTTTAAAACATATTTCATCTCGATAAAAACTGGCTTATCGAAAAATTACTGAGAGGCAAAATAGTTTGAAAAACATTGTGTTTAACTAATGGTAACACAATAATAATTTAATTGGAACGTACATAATGGGGGGGTTTCAGGGAACAAAAGAACATAAATCCCATGCTCCCCAGATTTCACTCTTATATTCTAAGATATTCCTGCCGTAAGAAAGTCACAGTCCATTATCAATAAAAAGTCTGTAACAGTTTTCGATATACTGGAAAAAATTGATTTTCATTTTGTAATTTTAAAGGGTTGTAACTTTGTAACTTTTTTATGTGAACATTTTTAGTAAGGTAAGTTAGGTTTACTCGAACTATTTTTGTTCCCAGAATATGTGATTTAATTTATCACCTACCTTTTTGTTACACCTCTACACTGATTTTATAAAAATTTCAAATTGTAACTCAAATTAACTGTAAATTCAAACGATTACGGCGTAATTAAAGAATTAGAAGTAATAAGCAAAACCTTATCAATACGGGGAGAAAAGGTTTACCCTTCAAATCGGTTTCAATTTCAAGCCTTTTAATTTCTTTCAATTAATTTTTAGAACCCGCCCCCCAAACGAAAGGACGATTAGTGTCCTTCTTGATGGATACCTTAATTTAGGACAGCTAATAAAGATCTCTTGCCGTCTCTTTCTTGGCCGTTCCTTCCGCTTGTGCAAAAGAATGACAATTTAATTTGAACCTTCGAAATCTGAATTTAGAAATGATAACAGTGTAGGACTGCCCTTACCAAAACGGATCTTATAGCTGTTATATGAGATAGAAGTGGATAAGCTGTAAGAACATACAGATAAATAATTTTTTTCCGAAATCATTATTACATTTTGCGTCATAAAAAACTGGTACAACTCTTATAAGCGAATATCGTGTTTTTCAAGTTGTGTAAGTTGATCTTTTTACAAGGTGTCATTCTAATTTCTAGAGCAACGTTGCCAGTTAATAAATCTAGACATGGTTTTAAATTATTATGTTTAACCAAAAATGAATAACCATTTTCAATTCCATTGCAACCAGAAACTACAGCCGCATCATTATTCCAGTTCAATCAGAGAGTGCAGCAAGCACCTCTACCGGTTTCGAAACTTATTAGTCTCTCATCAGGAGGCACATATGCTGCTCTCCCTGACCCAACCAGGACAAACTCCGGTGTGCAGTCCCGGATCGCAACGAACGAAATGGCAGGGATGCCCTAGCGGCAACTGCTATCAAAAAACTAAGTTTTCAATCTAATAGCACATAAAACAACATCCAAAAATGCTATGTTACATCCTACCATTGTTTTCAGTCTGGTTGAATGTAGAATAGCATTTTTTGGATGTTGGTTTATGTGCTATTAGATTGAAAACTTAGTTTTTTGATAACAGTTGCCGCTAGAGCATCCCTGCCATTTCATTCGTTGCGATCCGGGACTGCACGCCGGAGTTTGTCCTAGTTGGGTCAGAGAGAGCAGCATATGTGCCTCCTGATGAGCGACTAATAAGTTTCGAAACCGGTAGAGGTGCTTGCTGCACTCTCTAATTGAACTAGAATATAATGCGGCTGTAGTTTCGTGTTGCAACGAAATTGAAAATGGTTATTCATTTTTGATTTACATGTTTACTCCCATTGGAGTACGAAGGGAACCATTCTCGTTGGAACTTTACCGCGCTGAGCAGATGGGACGTGAATTATAAATTGTAAAATTCCCTCATCTTCTTTAGTTTCAGCATCCGTTATGGCTTGCAAATTGTAGAAGCCTCGGAAGTGTTACCAGAGAAGGTTCCAATTGTTTTCAGTCTGGTAGGATGTAGAATAGCATTTTTGGATGTTGTTTTATGTGCTATGTATTAGATTGAAAACTTATTTTTTTTATTATGTTTAATTTCAAATCGAGAGATGTGATTGTTTTCTCGTAAAGTGTAGCACAAAACTGTATTGAGTTATTTAAAGATCCTTCAAACATTTTGGACAGTAACTCAACCCTCTCTCTGATTATTAAATTTATTAGATTCGGTTTTTTGTTGTTAATGATAAAACTAATAAAATAATAATAATAATAACTTTATACATTTTTTAACATAATTTTTTTTATTTAGATTTAGTACAATTCCGTTATCCGTGATGGTAACAACGAAGTGATTCACGAACCATTGTGTCCAGTCTGACGCGGTTTTTGAAAATTTTTGACCCCCCTTCCCCCCTACGTAACGCACCTTAATGGGGCGTTCATGTATTACGTAACGCAATTTTTGAAGATTTTTAACCCCCCCACCCCCAACCTGCGTTACGTAATACTTGAAAGGCCCCTGAACACAGGTTTACATTGGGAAAAAAAGTGTACCAGTTTTTTATGACGGGAAGTGTACTAATGAATAAAATATGCTCTTCAAAAGATACGATTATTAAAGAACTTCTGACCTATATTAATCCATCCCAACATAGACCCTTGATAACTTAAAACCTCTATAACTTAAAATATTTGGTTTTTCCCTTGGACTGTAACTTATCGAGGTTCCCTGTTTTATCTCGGTTGGCTAGGGATATTTTTTGTGTCCAAGCGACGTCCGCACCAGTCGAGCGGCTTTTTTCTGAAGCTGCGCTGGTACTAACGAATAAAAGATATGCACAAAAGATAAGAGTATCAAAGAACTCATTTTTGTGAACAGATGGAGCTCTTTAAAGGATCATATTTGTGAGGTTACAATGTAATAATTTATCCTATTTCTTGTTTATTTTAAAAGATTTTTTTAATAAAGATAGCAATAAATGAATAAAGAATCGCTTTTATTAATTTAATCCTTTTTATGTCGATATTTTATCGAGTACCTATTGTATCGATATCGTATCGAAAATCTAAATCAATATCAATACGATATTTTTATAAGAAGGTATTGCCGATATCGAAACACGATACGATACTTCATTGGCATAACTAATACAATACTCAATACAGAGTACCTATCGATATTGTATCGTACCGTGAAGCTCTAATTAACACATAAGAAACTAGGGAATCCGTCTCTGTTTGTACAAGTATCAAGACTTTACAAAAAAACCAACCAAGAAAGAACGGTGCCGAACTTTCGGAAGTGGAACTTTATTTTCGGCAAAAAGTCAGATCGAATAATGAAGAGTTGGAAGTCGCTTATTCGGGGCTAAGATGTTTAAAAGAGGGAGAGTGGTAAATTTCTAAAATCTTTAAATTAGAACAAGGTTTTATAGAGAAGATTTATGTAAATCTGTCAATCGTTTTCTTTGAGGTTGACCTATTTTCGTTTTTATTTAGCTATAATTTCAGATAATCCATTATCACTAAAATAACTTGATTTTCGTATCAACCAAGAAGCTAGAACTAACGATACTAATTGAAAATATTATTTTATTGCAAAATGCCAAAAATTATGAAAACTACTCAGAACTTTAGTCTAATATGAGCAAGTATCTCTGGGCAAACCTTTCTATACAATATTACAAATGAAACAGCTTGTATTTTCACTAGTAATACCACTAGAGGTCAAATTATTTCCGGAAATTTTTTTGAGATCATGAATATTTTGAAAATTTCCCGAGTCGCAGACGAGGGAAATTTTCTAAAGATATTCATGATCAAAAAAAAAATTCCGGATATTAATTTGACTTCGCGTGGTATTCGGTAAGAAAATTCCACACCAAATTTGCATTTGAAAATCCAAAGCTGCATGAACAGATTAATAGCGCGCCATAGCTTTGTCAGCAATTATTTAGGCTTTCAAATTCGTAATTTCTACTCATTGTAGTTGCATGGGAATACCATTTCAAGATAGAAAATAGTATATTCTTCAATTTTACATAGTTTTGAGTAACTACAAGTGATAGAAAATGAATCAAAACTAAATTATGTAAACAAATAAAAACCAGTCTGTCAAAAATGTTCTGTTATTGTAAACGTCAAAAAATTTCCACTATAATTCGCTGTTGGGTACCCCACGAGCAAAAAATTTCCGATAAAATACCTCCGTTGCCATGGTGATCTGTCAAAATAACGTATTTTGATTGGTTCAAAATTACAGGTGTGGAATTTTCTACGTAGAATAAAATAAAAGTTTTCTTCTCACTGCGTTCTAAGCTAGTGTCGTACTAGATCTCTGTAGATCGGTAGTATGGTTATGTCGAATGTAGTGCATCTGTTGCTCGGCTATCAAAGATACAGATCATGATAGTGGATAGACTATACATAACAATCATCCACATATAATACAATTGACCGGTTTAAGGTTGTCAACTTATACTTATATCTGGAATCATTGATCAAAAACACAGGGTCATTACAGGATAAGATTAAACCTAGATGTGATCTAGCAAAAGTTGCCACAGCAAAAATGACCAAAATATGGAAGGACTGTCAAATTTCAAGAGCGGTAAAGATGACGTTGATCAACTGTCTAACTGCAGTTAGGAGAATAAGGTAGTCAGTTTTAAGTGGCCTCGGATCATGTGCCTGACTTGATTCTATAATTTTGCTTTGTCAGTAGTTCAACTCCATATTACCAATTAGAACTCCATAGCGGAAGAAATCAAACGTGAAAATTATAATAATAGGTGCTCCCATTCCCATCATTACCGCTGTTCAATTTTTCACATGCAAAAAATAATCTTATATTGTTTTACTGTATGAAACCCATAGTTACAATCCCTTTAAATTATTCCTAAGCCAACTCTGGCGAATAGTATCATTAATTTCTTCTTCTTCTTCTTCTTCTTCTTCTTTACGTGCCATCTCCGCGACGAAGGTTGGCAATCATCATTGCTATTCTAACTTTTGAGACTACAGCCCGAAAGAATTCAGTTTAGCTGCTTCCAAACCATTCTCTGAGATTTCTCAGCCAGGACATTTTTCTCCTACCTCATTAATTTCATCCCTACCCAATACAGACAATTATGGACAATTGTGGACATTGCGAAAGAGACTTTCTCTTTGAGTATTCCCTTCTGAGGGTGAACACCTTATTCGATTATCACTCATCGCGCGTTGAGGACACATCAATCTAAGTACTTGAACCTTTCTTTTGGGCTCAAAGTCTTCTCTGCTGATCCGCAAAGGCAGCACAAAGTGCAAATAACTCTCTTGTGTGTTAGCTTTCGTTAGCAACACATTTCCGCAAATAAGACAGTACATCATACTCCGATATAAAATAACCTTTAAATAGTCAAGAACATTTAGAACTCGTGAACCAGTTTAATCCGCGAGTGCAACGGCACATGTGTTCAATCAAAACGTGAACAGTGACCAGTGACTATGGATTGTAAGATTTTTTAAAACTTATACTGTCTGTTTATCATAAACCCCCTATAAATTCCCACCTGAACCAGCAAACCGCATACAGTCCACACATTCTGGTATCATATTAATACTTTCAAATATGTACATGGTTTTATAGTATATCCGGAACTGTTCATTCTGCCTTGTAGTTAGTAGTAGAAAGTAAATAGTAAAAAGTTAAGTGGCGCTCTAGCCCAAATAATGAAGCTTAAAATAGGACAAAACCTCGCAATTTTTACAGAATGGATCGATTTGCTTGAAAATTTGAGAATAAGTAGTAGATAGTCCAAGGATCAAAATCTATATGATGCCGAAAGGGGCTTTTACTATGGGGGTGGAAATTTTTTATTATATTTTGACAACAAAAGTTGGTAAAAACAAAAAACATTCATTCTAAGCAAAAAACGTTCCATACAATTTTTTGATAAAATTAATAATATCCGACTTATTCGCTATCGAAAGTGTTAGTTTTAAATCGAAAAAATCAATGTTTTTAATCAGTTTTCTGCTAATAACTCAAAAAGTTTTCGATTTATCAAAACCATTTTGCTTAACAAAAATGTACCTTTTCAAAAAATAAACAAAACCGTTTTTTTATTGTCTTTAAGACCAATAGTAATCGAGCTATACTTTATTTTATGTTAGCTCTTCTTCGTCAAATGCTAAAAATTGTAGTTTCAAAGTCAAAAAAAGGGAAAACTATGCATTTTTCGAGGATTACTTGTTCAAACTAATTTAAAGTATTTACAAATATCTATCTCCACAAATAAAAAAGTCTCTAGCTCAAAAATTAACTGACTTATAATGAAAAGAATGTCAGTCTCTATTTGTTTCAGTGAAAATGTGATCGGAAGCAACCCCCTAATCACCACCCTAATTAATATTAGTCATTGACCTTATTTGGTCTTTATTTATATATTATTAATAGGTTCTAGAAGTTTGACCGGCTTATAAAGATTAGTTTAAAAAAATGGAGTTAAAAGCGAATAAGAATTTTTGGAGTTTGGTAAAAAATGCTCTTTTCTTTAGAATAGAAAGATTAGCACCAGAGATACGAAAAAATATTTAAATATGAAATCGTAGCTTATTTAATTCCCAAGAACTTGGTTTGCAAAAATTTTTTCTACGGCAAAAATTGAGTCAGCTGTTGACAATTAAAACTTGTAATAACATGCAAAAACCACGACTGAGGATTTTAAAAGGATTTAATATCAATAGCCTTATAGACCTTGTAGTAAACACCAACAAAATTCTTTTTTACTAAACTTTCTAAGATAAAAAATAAAAAAGTTACGGTTAAAAAATCAATATATTTTTTTGAAAAAAAAAGGAGAAATCAAATTGGAAGCATAATAATGTCAAGTTAGCGGTGTTTTTAATCATTGCCTTATTTAGTCTTCTTTATTTATGTATTACTAATAGATTCTAGAAGTTTGACTAGCTTAGAATGATTATTTTGTAAAAAACTTAAGTTAAAAGCGAATAACGAATTTTTGTAGTTTGGTAAAAGATGCCATTTTCTTCAGAATAGAAGGATTAGCATCAGATATACTAAAAAAATTTGAAATATGAAATTTTAGGTTATTTAATTCCCAAGAACTTGCCTTAAAAAAATTTTTCTATGGTAAAAATTGAATGAATAGTAAATGAGTATATGTAAATCGAAAAACATTGATTTTTTCGATATAAAACGAACACTTTCGATAGCGAATAAATCGAAAACTATTAATTTTATCAAAAAAATGTATAAAAGATGTTTTGCTTAGAATGAGTGCTTTTATCAAGTTTTGTGGTCAAAATATAATAAAAATTTTCCACCCTCGAGGTGGGGTGGCAACCACCTCCATGGTAAAAGCGCCTGTCGGCTTCATGTAGATTTTGATCCTTGAACTATCCACTACTTATTCTCAAATTTTCAATCAAATTGATCCATTCTGTAAAAATTGCGAGGTGAAAAGCTTCGGTTCCTAGACTACTCTTTTTCTATCTTTTTACTACTTATCTGTGGCAATTTTCAGACCTTTCCTTGATATTTAAGTAGGTGGGGTATAAAAAGGAAATTTACCAACTTACCTTAATTAGGTAACAACTTACCGGCAACATCCAATAATCGGAAATATCTTAGTTTTTCTGATTAAACTTGAATGGATATTGATAATATCAATATTTTGGAATAAGAGATTTGCTTTTTGACTAAAATATATTGAGTGTAAAATCTAAAAGATTCATTATATATATTAATATTCGGAAAATTGTATTATTCTTTTACAATAAAGCCTGCCAACAAAAAGCAAAACTCAGCCTTTACAAAAAAACTCGACTAAAATTCACCCTTTATAGTAGTAGCAGTGCCATAATTAAATCTTCGTAGCACTTCGTCGGTGTACGAGCGAGCCATGGTGTTTCCAGTTAGATACAGCAGCTAACACTCACCTGGAACAAAAGAGAAGAGTATTTAATCAAGTGCTACTTTCACATCAGATAATTTGGAGTACATCTCTCAGAGGAGCAAATTACGCGAATAAAGATGATGAAGAGTTTAAAACGTAGACACGAAGAGAGGGACCGGAAATGCATGGGGACAGAAATACGACATTGCAAATGTACGGTAGGTTTGTGGGTAAAAATTTAATATCGGGTCATTTTCTAAACAGAACTGAAGTTATCTCAATATATAAAAAGTAAACTTGTTTCAGAACCATATCTACATTTAAATATGAACTTTCTATATTGATATTTTTATACATTTCTAGAAAACTTACTCGTTTTGTCATTTTTTTTGTGCACATAAACTAAATCCAGTAAACCAAATTTTGGCTATTACAAAATGATGCATAAAATTTAATATCATCTTTCGCTTTGACATTGTCCCTATGGTAGGGGAGCAAAATATGCGAAATTTGCAGTCACTCGAGCCTTATGGGGACCTATTGGGTTGTGATTATTAGCTCCTAAAACCAAAAAAAGTTAAGTAAAATTTTCCATTTCCAATTTTTAGATTTTAGCGCCATCTATCCATAATTCGAAAAAATATCTCGAATAAAAGTTGCTTATTTTTACGTAAAGAATCCAAATCTGCAATAAAAATTTGGGGTTCCATTTAAGATTTTAAAGTAACCCCCCACTACACATCCGTGGGGGATCGTGTTTGGTACCATTCGATAGATTTTTCAAAAATATTTTGAAAGTATATTTTGCAGTTTTTCGATCTGATGTTCATATTGCGAAATATCGCGGGGTATGTATTTAAAATTTTACATTTACCCCTACCCCTTTCCGTGGGGGTCATGTTTTTTTCGCATTTTTTAGTTTTTCGATCTGATGTTTACTTCGCGAAATATTCGCTTTTTTTTTGGGAAACTTTTTGACTCATCCATTTTCTTACGCCCCACTCAAATCGTCAGATTTTTTAAATATACACTCTTTTGCATATACTAAACTCACCTTATCTTAATCTGACAATTTCGAGTATTTTTAAGGATAGATTTTTTTTTCGGCCCCCCTTAACCAACTTCCCTGTGTTAAGAGCCAATATATGGTAGAGCTACATCTGCAGGGTGCCAGGTTTCTCCCCATATGATAATATGACTCGCTCGAGTAACTGCAAAAATCCCCGCTTGGGCTCCCCTACCACTATGCGAGGTCGGCTTCCCTTATTGAATTTCTCCATAAGTTTCTATCTTGGGTCATATCAACATCCCCTTTACCGACATATTCTGCCTAATCGTCTCCCCCCAGGTCTTCTTTGGTCTTCCTCTCCTAGTTGATAGTCAAAAATTATTTATTCTAAATCATCCAGTATCTGGTGAGACGAAAATATTTAACGGTCTAATTTTAATTTACATTCCTTTCAACAAATATTCGAAAATAAATATCCTTGCTCAAATTGAAGTCGGGTATACTGTTATATAATTTTATGGGAAGAATTCAGAAAATTAATGTTATGTCCAAGACCACGAGATCGTAGAGTTTCATCGTCCTGTATATGACCAAAATTTGTAAATAATATATTATTATTCGTAAGCAGTGTTTCGTGGAAAGTGAAAAATATTAGTGGTTAAGATTCTACGAACGGACTTAACAATTCAAGAACAATAGAACTAAATTACGATCGGTTTTAGAAAGTGGATGTATTTGCGTTTGACATGAACAATAGAACAATTTTAAATGCTTCCTAGAAAGAGGGTAATAAAAATTGTTTAGTTTTATTCTAGCATGTAAGACAAAAATTAATTTTGGTATCTCCTGAAATTTAACGGGAAATTTTGTACACAACTGTATTTGTTTTTAAGAAAAGAAAGTAGGGACGTAATATGTAATGTGTAGAGAGAATGTTTGCGATTGGCGAGAAGATATGGATGAAGGGAGAACAGAGTGTTTAAGTCTTGATGAAGGAAAAATATTTACTGTGTAATTAAGATCTGAAGAGAGCAGTCCAGTTCAGAAAGTAGTAATTTTGTGTGAAGTGGTCAAGTTGGTGGCTGTATAAGCAGATTTCTGTTGAGACGAAATCGTGATCGAGTCAAGAAGTAAAATCTCCTCGTGTCCGAATAGATTCCAGTTTCTGTCTGGAACGAGTAGCCGGTTTTTGATCAATTTTGCACAAGATATCGAGCTGAGAAAAAAATCTTGGAAGTAAATATAAAGATTGATATTGATTGTATCGAGTCAGAGACTAAATTGTGGGGAGATTTCGAGCGAGTGCTGTTTGTTGGTGAATCAGTTTGAAGAGGAGAGTCGCAGCATCCGAAGGAGCACGTGTGGGGGAACCGAGGACAACACAATCCATGATAAAAAGTACAGAAGATAAAAAAAGTTAGTCAGATCATTTGTAAAAAGGAGAGAGTTGTTTTATATTACATACCATATTTGTTTTAATTTAACAAATTTACAGCATAATTCATTCATTCATAAATTCATAGAAGATATAAGTAATCTATTTATAAAGGTGAAAATTAAAATTTGTTTTATTTTTATAATAATAAGAACAGTCTACCGAATCTTTTAAAGGAAAATTTGTTAAACAAAGGAGACGGGCAGATTGCAATTGCGCGCAGCGGTCAGGGTTCTCAACAGGGTGTCTAAGTTTTATTTACTTCTTATTCGTTTTGAACGGAAATTTTGTTAATTTTAAAAAATTAATTAATTAAAAAATTAATATATTATATATATTATATATTATACAGTGCAATTTTCAAAGGAGGAAGACCTAACTCTTCGGTCCAAACCTAACTTTCGGGTATTAGAGTGTAGAGTACCACAGGAGGTATTTGACCGCTGCGCGCAATCACAATATACCGAAGGAGACAGTAGAATTAAAGATTAATTTATTAGATAAGGAAATTTTTACAACAAAATTGAGTTTTAGCATACATTTGGAATCGTATATTTATGGTATAGCATATAAATAAATAATATTGGTAGAATTTACATGACTTTGAGGACATTTATTTTTCTTGTTTGGTCCTGCGATGAAATGAGCAACGAGAAATACTAGAAGCCACAAACTAAAGGTAGCTTTAAAATCAATTAGCCCTGAGAATAAATTTTATTGGAAAGTTTTATTAAATTTTGGTTTTGTTTCCTTGAGTAGTAATTAAAATAATTAATTAATTAATCCAATTATTAAGATGCTGATCAATCTTAGTCTAGTAAAATAAAATTCCACTACATGTAAATCACAATGTAAATTCGTACAGGTTGAAACTAATTTTATATAAAAGTTTAGGTGGAGACAAAAGATATTTTCAAGAAAGTATCCAAATCATACAAGGGGATCATTGTTTAAATAATTAAAAAGGGGTCATTTTTGCAAAAAAATTACTTTTTTAACTGCTGAGGTCATTCAGTTACTAATGAAATTCTATATGATTTTTTTTCTGCAAAGTTGAAGGGTAAATCTTTTACATAAGACTTACTAAATTAAATTTGACCCCCTATTTATTTAAATAATTATATATAAAACTTTAAAAACAAATTTGCAAAAAATTATTTTTAGCGTTTTAAATAAACACTATAAAATATCTTATTTTACAGGAGAAGTTGGGCTATATTATCAGTATTAATAAGAAAAAAATCGGGCTAAAAATATTAAATATTTTTTGAGATATTGAATTTGTTTTTAAATGTTACTCTATTTTCAATTGCAAAAACGCGGTTGTTGCCAAAGAAGTATTCACCTGCATTAAATCTCATTATTTTTATTTTTATGTATATTTTCGATAAATGTATTGATAAATTAAAATTTCAATTAAACTTTCCCCTAAAATGACATTTGAAAATTATTCAAATTTGTTTATAATTTTTTTTTAATAACATCGCGTGGATTAAATATTTTAAAATGCCGTTTCGATAATTGGGTTCCTGGGAATTTTTCACTAATTATCAAATTTTTTTGTCTTTTTTTCTTCTTCTTTTTTTTCTTGGAGTTTTATGTATTAAGGACCCTTTTAGGGTTTTATTAAGAATGTCGAATCTCTAAGTTGTAGATTCTAGACCTAAAAATATTAAGATTGGTCTAAACTCACTTAAATAAAATGCGGCTACTTACTGAGTTACAGGGTGTTTTATTTAAAAATTTAAAAATTATTTTTACCAAGTACTTTCAAACTAATTGGCGTATCCTTATCATACTTGGCAGAAAGTGTGGCTACTATAGAGTCTACTAAATTGTGATAAACAAAAGTTTCTATCTACTACCAGAGGCGTACGACAGGGGATAGTGAATGGTTGACCCTTTCCAAATTCTACGCCACTGAGGGTATTACTATTTTAGCAAAATTTTTCGATTCTTCAATACCTTCTCTGTAAATAATTTACTCTTTATCGGTAACGATTAAGTCATTAGTTTTCGAGATATTGGACGTTCAAAATGAAACGGCATAGTTATTTTGATTCATTCATTCATTAATTTTAAACTTTCAATATCTCGCAAACTGATTACTTTATCGATACCAATAAAGTTATTTACACACAAAGTATTGGAGAATCGAAAAATTTCGCTAAAATAGTAATTCACTCAGTGGCGTAGAATTTGGGAAGGGTCAATCATTCACTATCTCCTGGCATACGCCTCTGGCAGTAGCTATAAACGTTTATTAATCACAATTTAGTAGGATGTATAATAGCCACACTTTATGCCAAGTATGATAAGGATACGTCAAATAGTTTTAAAGTACTTGGTAACAATAATTTTTAAATTTTTAAATAAAACACCCTGTAACTCAGTAAGTAGCCACATTTTATTTAAGAGACTTTAGTTAAATCTTAATATTTTTAGGTCTAAAATTTACAACCCAGAGATTCAACATTCTTAATGAAATTTAACCCTAATAGGGCCCGTAGTAATATAACTCCAAGAAAAAAAAAGAAGAAAAAGAACGACAAAAAAATTTATTAATTAGTAAAAAATTCCCAGGAACCCAATTATCAAAACGGAATTTCAAAATATTTAATCCCCGCGACGTTATTAAAAAAACAAATTATAAACAAATTTGAATAATAATTTTCAAATTCCATTTTAGGGGGGAGTGCAATTGAAATTTGAATTTATCAATACATTTATCGAAAATATACATAAAAATAAAAATAATTGGATCTTACGCAGGTGAATATATCTTTGGCAACAACCGCGTTTTTGCAATTGAAAATATAGTAACATTTAATAAACAAATTCAATATCTCAAAAAATATTAAATATTTTTCGACCACTTTTTTTTGCTTAATACTGGTAACATAGCGCATCTTAGTCTGTAAAATAAGATATTGTATAATGCTTATTTAAAAAGCTAAAAATAATTTTTTGCAAATTTGTTTTTAAAGTTTTATATACAATTATTTAAATAAATAGGGGCTCAAATCTAATTTAGTAAGTCTTATGTGAAAGATTTACCCTTAAACTTTGCAGAAAAAAATCCTATAGACCTTCGTTAATAAGTGAATTACCTCAGCAGTTA
Organism: Diabrotica virgifera virgifera; assembly: GCF_917563875.1. Lineage (NCBI taxonomy): Eukaryota > Metazoa > Arthropoda > Insecta > Coleoptera > Chrysomelidae > Diabrotica > Diabrotica virgifera. The sequence goes on along the minus strand of NC_065446.1, from coordinate 6,344,800 downwards.
AAAAAGTATTTTTTTTTGCAAAAATGACCCCTTTTTAATTATTTAAATAATGATCCCCTTGTATGATTTGGATACTTTTTTGAAAATATCTTTTGTACCCACCTAAACTTTGATATAAAATTTGTTTCAACCTGTACGAATTTAAATTTTTACTTTTTTTTATTTTATTAGGCTATCTGTTAACAGAGAGAGAATAGAGAGGCTAATAATACATAGTGGCAACTCAAGTAAACACAAAAACCTTGTTACGGTTTAAATAGGTTTTAACTATGTACTCGTAAATAAACTTAAAATCGGGAAACCCTGATGACCAAAATATACGTTGACATATCCATTTCCTGTTTGGTAATTTAATAACCCTCCCAGAATTAAC